>NC_090338.1:43527057-43830087 GCF_035084215.1 Heptranchias perlo
AGTGATTAATATGCATGTGAGGATTAGATAGTTGTACATGATGAAGTTGAATGCCTACAGTAATACTGAAGTACATCAATCATTTGTCAATGTACACCTTCAAAAATCGTTACTGCCAATATGTAATGCCTTGGAGTATCCGGCTTTAATTTATGAAGAAATACATTTTCTAACATGGTGTGATCATCTAATCCATTAATGCAATGTAATCAAGCAAGGATGTTCGAGAAGTCAACCATAAATTTAAATAATCCTACAACATCATTCATACATTGATTACGGCACTATTTTCTTTAATCGATTTAATGGAAGAAAGTTCTCACTCTGATCCAAATTGCAAAAAGTTTCCTTTTTTATCTTAATTATGCCATTAGAAATTATGTATGCCCCTTTCACTCTGAAGAAGATCCAGAAGTTAGAGGTGAGTAAGATGAATGGCTCATATTATTTCACCAAATTAAATACATCTATAGGTTTTGATTTGAATGATAACAAAATTAAAGATGTATTTTATAACCTGTGAACTACACTATCCCATTCTCTATTATATGCTGTTGTCAAGATAACCTTGAGTTAAATGTACAGATGTTAGGCATACTTGCCTCCATTGGTATCATTTAGAAATGATCGACACTAATATAAATATGCTGTAAACTGACATGTATGTTCAGGAATTTGCTACAATCTATCGTATATATTTTTTAAACTCAGCAAATAAGAATTTATTCACAGTGTATTAAAGGTTTCAGTATTTAAACTGAATCTATTCTGTTTTATATATTGGATAACAAAGGTAATCAAGAGGGATGTCTCATGAAACTGACCCAAGTTAACTTATCCATCTCTTATATATAACAATAAGATTGGGTACTTTTTATTTATTCGTTAATACCCTTCTTAATATTGTTCTCCATTTGCTCTTCCTCCTTTAGACCAACATTATTTTCTCCAACTTGGTAAGGAACTAGGACAGTCCAGTTCACTGATTCTCCATGGACTGCTCCTTAACTTGCTGGGAGGCACATTTCAGTGGTGCTGGAAGTGGTCCCTTCCTCTGTCAGTCATTCTCTTTTTCTCACAAGATGGGGACTGGCAATTGGTTTCCCATGCATCTTGAGGAACTTCATTTGAGACTGCAATTCAAACTCTTGTCTTTGAGTTGAGGCTTTAGTATTGTAGCTATCAGAGTAGGGAATTTCATTTTGAACTTCATATGGTTCCAGCACTGCTTATAAATTTACCTAGTTTTTCAGTTCAAAATAATAAAATAAATTTTAAAAATAACAGTCTATTTCAAATCGAGTGTATAACGAAATGTTCTAAACAGAATATTGTATTTAAGCCACGTAAATCATAAAAAACTCATAATTCATGACTTCATTACTCACTGAATAAAAAAGTGTAATAGATATCAGTTCAATGTATTTGATGAAAGTCACCTCAGTTCGACATGACCAGTATAGATTATCTTCATGAATAAACAATTTCATCATAAGGGAGGTTTGCTCCTGAGCATGAAAAGTAATATAAAATAATTTTTCATACCAATAATTGTGACAGACCTCAAGATTTGGCAGACCATCTGCCAACATTTCCATATGTTCCAAACTCTCTTGGCTGCATCATGTATCCAATGGATAGGTCAGTGACACAAGAGGTTATGGTGCGTTTCCCAACTCTTAGATAATGGATCTATTAGCCTCCATCATCAATTATAGATGGAATTCCATTTCAGTATAGAAAAATCTAAAAATTTTGTGGCCTCAGTAATGCTGGGAAAAGTTGTGGGGCCTGTAACTACTTGATAACTTTTCTTTCCCACATGAAAAAACATATCTCTATATATTCACATATAAAACGACCCTAACACAAACTTTCCAGCCAAAACATCGTTCAATCAGCAACAGATGTCAAAAGCATTCCTACCTCCAAATTGGAGCAGATTTAAATTTTAACTAGAATTCTGCAGTTGCTGTCATTACAATTCTAAGTTCTGATTATTTAATTTGGGCCAACAAGTAAGTTTTATTTCAGTTGCAAAATGTTGCAAGGATTTATTGTTTATGATGTTGGTAACAAAATTCAAGTTGGAATCTAGCAGTGTGCTTTTTGGACCTTCGAACAATTGGCCACTTTTACAATGAGATCTTGAAGAACCACATAATAAAAATGTTTTTAACACTTTCGGCTGCTATTATAATTGCCTCTCCAGCACCAGACTCCTGCTCCCTTCTCTCCAGCCTCTGCTCTTCCGCTCCCCACTTGTGCTTGGGCACAGCATGTGGAAAAATCAAAAATCAATTTTCAACTCTCTTGGATTCTACATGCTGTCACTGTGCACAAACACGGTTGAGGAGCAAAAGCCAGGAAACCAGGAGCTGGACAATGCAAGTGGGATACACAGTCCAGAACAAAAAGGTGAGCCGGTCCAGGCCAGGAGGAGTTGAATATTCTCCCCCAAAGTAAGGTACAGTAACATCTACTGCAATAATGCATGGATAAGACAACCATCTAATTTTAAACCCCAAACACCAAACTAAATTTCTCACCCTCATATGCAAGTGTGTAAATTGATATTGCTGTTTTACGTGATTTTTGAACTTAGGTGATGCACTCTCTGTAAAAGAGGTGTGGAAGAAAGGCCATAAGAAAAAAACTTTGACAGATACTGGAAGTAAAGATTTGATACAATCCTTAGTATCAAATAACCTGCACTAAATTGAATGATGTGGAGATGCCGGTGATGGACTGGGGTGGACAAATGTAAGGAATCTTACAACACCAGGTTATAGTCCAACAAATTTATTTTAAAATCACAAGCTTTTGGAGATTATCCCCTTCGTCAGATGAATGAGTGAAAAGGTTCTCAAATCGCATATCTTATACTATGTTGGGACAGCATCACACCAATCAAAAGGTGTCGTTGTTATTCAAATAGGCCAGTCACGGAGAACAGCACGTCCCAGTACACTGGATATACATTGTGTCGATTACACAGGCAGGCAGAAAGAAACTCAAAATGGCAGAGAGAGAGAGAGAAAATTTTAAAAAACATATAATTTTTTTCCCCTTTTTTTCTGGTGGGGTCACGTGTAGCGTGACATGAACCCAAGATCCCGGTTGAGGCCGTCCTCATGGGTGCAGAACTTGGCTATCAACTTCTGCTCGACGATTTTGCGTTGTCGTGTGTCTCGAAGGCCGCCTTGGAGAACGCTTACCCGGAGATCGGTGGCTGAATGTCCTTGACTGCTGAAGTGTTCCCCGACTGGGAGGGAACCCTCCTGTCTGGCGATTGTTGCGCGGTGTCCGTTCATCCGTTGTCGCAGTGTCTGCATGGTCTCGCCAATGTACCATGCTCCGGGGCATCCTTTCCTGCAACGTATGAGGTAGACAACGTTGGCCGAGTCACAGGAGTATGAACCATGTACCTGGTGGGTGGTGTCCTCTCGTGTGATGGTGGTATCCGTGTCGATGATCTGGCATGTCTTGCAGAGGTTACCGTGGCAGGGTTGTGTGGTGTCGTGGACGCTGTTCTCCTGAAAACTGGGTAACTTGCTGCGAACAATGGTCTGTTTGAGGTTGGGTGGCTGTTTAAAGGCGAGCAGTGGAGGCGTGGGGATGGCCTTAGCGAGGTGTTCGTCGTCATCAATGACATGTTGAAGGCTGCGGAGAACATGGTGTAGTTTCTCCACTCCAGGGAAGTACTGGACGACGAAGGGTACTCTGTTGGTTGCGTCCCGTGTTTGTCTTCTGAGGAGGTCTATGCGATTCTTCGCTGTGGCCCGTCGGAACTGTCGATCGACAAGTCGAGCGTCATATCCCGTTCTTACGAGGGCGTCTTTCAGCGTCTGTAGGTGTCCATCGCGTTCCTCCTCGTCTGAGCAGATCCTGTGTATTCATAGGGCCTGTCCACAGGGGATGGCCTCTTTGACGTTGTTGGGGTGGAAGCTGGAAAAGTGGAGCATCGTGAGGTTGTCCGTGGGCTTGCGGTAGAGTGAGGTGCTGAGGTGCCCGTCTTTGATGGAGATTTGTGTGTCCAAGAAAGAAACCGATTCTGAGGAGTAGTCCATGGTGAGTTTGATGGTGGGATGGAACTTGTTGATGTTATCGTGTAGTCTCTTCAGTGATTCTTCGCCGTGGGTCCTCAAACAGACCATCGTTCGCAGCAAGTTACCCAGTTTTCAGGAGAACAGCGTCCACGACACCACACAACCCTGCCACGGTAACCTCTGCAAGACATGCCAGATCATCGACACGGATACCACCATCACACGAGAGGACACCACCCACCAGGTACATGGTTCATACTCCTGTGACTCGGCCAACGTTGTCTACCTCATACGTTGCAGGAAAGGATGCCCCGGAGCATGGTACATTGGCGAGACCATGCAGACACTGCGACAACGGATGAACGGACACCGTGCAACAATCGCCAGACAGGAGGGTTCCCTCCCAGTCGGGGAACACTTTAGCAGTCAAGGACATTCAGCCACCGATCTCCGGGTAAGCGTTCTCCAAGGCGGCCTTCGAGACACACGACAACGCAAAATCGTCGAGCAGAAGTTGATAGCCAAGTTCCGCACCCATGAGGACGGCCTCAACCGGGATCTTGGGTTCATGTCATGCTACAAGTGACTCCACCAGAAAAAAAAGGGGAAAAAAATTATATGTTTTTTAAAATTCTCTCTCTCTCTCTGCCATTTTGAGTTTCTTTCTGCCTGCCTGTGTAATCGACACAATGTATATCCAGTGTACTGGGACGTGCTGTTCTCCGTGACTGGCCTGTTTGAATAACAACGACACCTTTTGATTGGTGTGATGCTGTCCCAACATAGTATAAGATATGCGATTTGAGAACCTTTTCACTCATTCATCTGACAAAGGGGATAATCTCCGAAAGCTTGTGATTTTAAAATAAATTTGTTGGACTATAACCTGGTGTTGTAAGATTCCTTAAATTGAATGAGGAACAGGTCAAAATTGTTCACAAAATGTATTTAACCCTCTCTTGTCTTGATTGGAATCCAGAGCAGTCACCTTCATATACTGAAGAGCCTTTATAGAAATAAATACCATCTTCCACATATTCTGGTTTTCTCTCATAACCCAGTCCTTCTGATGTAGAATACTTGTAAAGAGATAAATCAGGTTCCCATTGATTTAGATCAGCTCAAATGCATCATGGGGTTTTGTTACATTCTTTGAACCCCTTCAGGATTTCTTCTGTTTCATAGAATCATAGAATGGTTACAGCACACAAGGAAGCCATTCGGCCCATTGAGTCCATACCAGCTCTATGCAAGAGCAATCCAGCTAGTCCCACTACCCGATCCTTTCCCCGTAGCCCTGCAATTTTTTTCCCTTCAAGTACTTCACCAAATTCCTTTTTGAAAGCCATGATTGAATCTGTCTCCACCACCCCCTGAGGCAGTGCATTCCAGATCACAACCACTCGCTGTGTAAAAAAGTTTTTCCTCATGTCGCCTTTGGTTCTTTTGACAATCACCTTAAATCTATATCCTTTGGTTCTTGACCCTTCCACCAATGGGCACAATTTCCCTCTATCTACTCTGTCTAGACCCTACATGATTTTGAATACCTCTATCAAATCTCATCTCAATCTTCTCTGCTCTAAAGAGAACAACCCCAGCTTCTCCTGCCTCTCCACTTAACTGAAGTCCTTCATCCCTGGAACCATTCTAGTAAATCTTTTCTGCACCCTCTCTAAGGCCTTCACATCCTTCCTAAAGTTCAGTGCCCAGAATTGAACACAATACTCCAGTTGTGGGCAGATCAATGTTTTATAAAGGTTCATCATAACTTCCTAGCTTTTGTACTCTATGCCTGTTTTCTGAACATCAATGCCTGCACCTTAAGTGGTGCTTGGATTAAACCCCTTCCACCCAACATGAAGATATGTATTTAGAGGCCATGGAAAAATGCTTAATTCTGAGTTTCTATAATAAATTAGATGAAACTTGGAAAAAATAGAGTGGCACAATATACAATTAAATTTTCATTCGCACAAGTATAGATTTAGGAATCAAGGGTTAAAATTCCACTGCCGTGGCCCTGGTGAATGCTGGGAGTGCAGATCACAAAATTCTGCACTCCTAGCCCATGATTTTCAATCCATTTATTTTAATGGACAGAAAATTACAGGCTGGTAGTGTATAATTTTGTAATATCAGTCCTGCCGCATGCCAGTAATGGCACATATTAGGAAGTTCTTCCTAAAATGCCTTAAATCCAAGCATGTTAGAGCTGCGCTGATATCCTTAAAGGGGGTATTATATCAGGTATAGGTTATTTGCTGATAATGCATTCTATCACCTTTAGGCTGCCTTTCCATTAGCCTTGGTGCAAGCTTTTTGCATTTCATATTAATTCTAAAGTTATTTTTTAAGTCCAGATTCAGAGCATGATTGAACTCTGAGAGAAACAATAGGAGGATCCCTGGAGGACACCACACAGAATGTACATCCAGTGCACTGGCAAATAACTTATAAAAAAAAAAGTACCAAGAGATCCTTTGGGTCTCCTGGACATTTTATACATTTACCTGCAATTCATTTCAATGTTTAGAACCATCCTCATTGTCTAAATTTAAATGCTGGAAGAGTGTATATGTGTAAGCTTGCATGCACAAAACTTACTCATGAGCAGCAGAATCCAAGTTTTACCAAGGCACTGCAAACAGTCTCAAACCAAATACATGAGATGTTAAACCAAGTCTGTTATCTCAGGTGGACGCAAAAGATCCCATGGCATCCAATTTTTAAGAAGAGCATCTCCCGGTGTCCTGACCAATATTTATCCCTCAACCAACACCATTAAAACAGATCACATTGCTGTTTGTGGGACCTTGCTGTGCTCAAATTGGCTGCTGCATTTCCTACATGTTGCAGTTAGTCAGACTGGGCTGGCATTCTGTACTTGTGGTAGTGTGTCTGGAACTCTCCCTACATTCATTTCCATTCGCCAAACTCTTTTTGTATGTCTAAATGTTCAGATATCATGGCTCCGCCTCGCTAAAAAAAGTGCCAGCAACAGTTCCTTGATTTTGGAAAAGGCACTGATCCTTATAGGACGGTCACAGAACTGGTCAACAGGCTGTCCAATATCACTGAGGAGGCCCTCGGCAAATGAACACAAAAACACCATGGACAACCCACCATGAAAAAATTCACTAAATGATATAGAAGATAAAAAATTGCAAGCCCGCAACCCCATCACCACCACCGCGCCCCCCCGGCATGCCAGTTCAGACAGAATCCCTGCAGAAATTTACAAATGTGACTGCAATACTGTCATTAATTGACCCTACCCTCCCGTCATCTCCATTTGAAGGTACTTCCAGATTTCGAGGATGTTGACATCATGATCATCTACAAGTGAAAAGGCAAAAAAACCCGTTTGCAGAAATGACCTCATCTCACTCCTATTGAGCACTAGCAAGATTCAGCTAAGATTGTTCCTAAACAGATTGCTGACCATCATGACAAAGTGTGCTGCCTGACATCTAGCTTGGGGACAGTGTGAAGCAAAATAGCATGTTTTTTTTTAAAGCATGCCAGCTCCAGGAAAAGTACTGGGAGCAGATCAAGGATGTGTACTTATTGTTTGTTTAGCTGATTAAGGTCACAGTCAACAATTTTGGATTCTGGAAGCTAGGACCAAGTTTAGCTATTTCATCAAGTTCATACACATAATTGTCATTGTGCAGTTGGCATGTTTTGCAAAGTGATTTTTGACTGTGCCATATCCTACCTCTTCCCTGCCTGAAATGATGTCAAGCATGGCTGCGTGTTACCTACCTTATTCAATCTCTTTGCTGTCATGGTGGAGAATGCACTGAGAGATCTAACAAGAGTGTTCACATCAATTTTTGAACCACTGCCAAAGTGTTCAACCTTAGCTGACTGTGCACACCACAGTGAAGGAGGGAATAGACAGTCTCAGAGCTTCTCCATGCTGACAACTGCATTCTTGAAGCACACGCAGAGGAAGTGTTCCAATTTATCATTGACAACTTTGTCACAGGCTCAATCAGCTGTAATAAAACTAAGGTTATGAATCAATCAATCCCATCCAATTCATACATCCCTCTGAGCGTCGCCATTAACAGAACCCAGATGAACTTACTTAAGCATTTCAGTCTCCGAGCAATATCATCTCCAATGATAACATGATTAACCAAGACATTACTGGACAAATCAAGAAACTGAGTGCACACTTTGGGAATTTTAGGAAGTGAATGTAAGACCAGCAAGGCATAAAGATGGAGCCGAAGCTTAAAAATCTATCAAACAGCCATCATCTTAAATTTACTTGTATGGCTGAAAGTCTTGAATCTGCTACAGGAAGTATATTAAAGAATTCCACAGGTTCCATATACCATTCTGAATACCAAATGGCAAGACAAAGTACACAAGACTGAAGTTATAGCAGAGACAAACACCAATAGCACCGATGGATGTTAATAAAGGCACAGCTGCACTGGATTAACCACATGGTGGGAATAAACAAAGATGAGTTTCCAAGATATACCTTTCATGGCAAGTTCATGCAGGGATAACATAAATGAAGTGGCCAGCCCAAATGGTTCAAGGACATGCCCAAGCATAATATGATCTACTGTGCCGTGTCTCTGGAGGACTGGGAACCAACTGCCATGTGCACACTTGCAAAGGGTTTGGCACATTTCAAAACCCAGTGTCGGGCAGCAATGCAGTAGGATCTCTAACTTTAACTTTGGACTCCCTCCTATTGTCTCCTCCCTATTCCCTGTTTATTGCCAGGACATATCTATCCTAATCTTGCTACAAAATCACGCCCATGTAACTTGAGTTTCTTTGTGTCCATTCGCGTGCCCATTTTGGCTGCCACTCCGGTCCCGAGCCCATCGCTTCTATTTCCCTTTTTTTCTTCTTTTCTCTTTACCCCTCCTAGGCCCCTCTCTCCTGTTGTCATGCCTCCTTTAATTTCTCCCCTCTCAGGTACTCTGCCCCCAAATCCCTACCCCAATCCTTCAGCACTTCTTGACCTTCCTACTCTCCTGCCGACGTCCCAAGCTTGATTCCCCCTTAGATAAGCCTACAGCTTCCCTCTGTGCCTCTCTTGGCATCCTTCGAAGGGCTCATCGAGGCAGTCATCAGTGCCTCCTTACGAGCAGCAACCCCAATTGCCCCATCCTACTCTCTCACTGACTTTCCTGCCCAGCGCACCGGTTGGGGGCTAATCTTCCCAATCTCCTTCCTGTCCCACTCACCCCTCCCAGCACTGACCCTATGGACTCTGCCAACAGATCAGCTATCACCGCTGCTCTCCGCATTTCCCTCCAGAATGTCCATTCACTTGTGAACAAGGGCCTTGCCATCCATCTGCTTATTGTGGATGATTGCATTGACATTATGGCCTTGATGGAAGCCTGACTGACGGGTGATACACCTTCCCCCTTAATAAAGCCTCCCCACCTGGCTATATCTTCCACCACTGGCCCCGCCCAGAGCGCCATGGTGGCAATGTGGTCTTCATCACCAAATCACACCTTGGCCTGTCCCCCTACTCCTCTAGCACTTTCTCCTCCTTTGAGCATCTCACCTTGTTCCACGACGCTCACCTCCTTTAAAATCATCATTCTCTACCGCCCACCCAAGTATCACGCCAAGTTTCTCACCAAGATATCTTCACTGGTTTCCTCCCTCAGCCTCCGCACTGAGCAACTTCTCATCCTCAGTGATTTCAACCTCCATCTCAACTCATCATGCCCGCTCTCCTCGGAGTTCACTGCCCTCCTATCCTCCCTTAATCTCTCCCTCCATATAAACTCTCCTACCCATATTCACGGCCACCCCCTCGATCTTGCCATCTCATGTGGCCTCTCTAGTTCCATCATGTCGATAGCGGGTAAGGCCATCTCTGATCACTTCCTTGTATCCCTCTCCACCCATATCTCCTTTCCCCCTCCCAACCTCACTTCCTTCTATGTTCGCCCCTGGATAAGTTCTCCCCCAAGTCACTTATAACGGCACTTTCAAATTCCCAACTATCTAGCCTGTGGCCCTCCACTCACCACCACATTTCTGCAGCTACCCACCTGCTCAATCACACCCTTACCTCCACCTTGGATGCCCTTGACCATATTAAAACCATTACTCTTTCTTGCCCTGGTTGTTCACCCTGGTATGGCCCTCATCTCTGCTCCCTTCAGTCCAAGGGATGCAGACTTAAACGTTTATGGTGGACAACTGGTTTAGCCATTCATCGCCAGATCTGGCTGGACCATATAAAGCACTATTGGGTCCTGCTCTCCTCTGCCAAAACTGTTCACTATTCCAAGATCATCCTGGAATGCAAAGATAACCCCCGGCTTCACTTCTCCACTATAAACCATCTTCTTAAACCCCTTTTTCTTGCCTCCTCCACCCTCACCTCCAACAAGCGCAAGGAGCTCATGGGCTTCTTTGTCACTAAGATTGAGACCATCTGTTCAGCTGTCTCTGCCACTTCCCTTCCTTCCCCCAGCCCACCAAATCAAACTTCCCCTGCGGTTTCCCCCCTGCCCTTGCCCTGAACTCGCATCTTTCTTTAGTTTCTCTCCTATCCCCAGACACATCATTCTTCCAATGGCTCCTAACTACAAACAAGTTTGAACTTTTTCAAAAAGTTTTGAAATTCTAGAAAAACACTCAAGTTAGGCGTAGTCTTGATAGTTTGGATTTGAAGCAGAATATCTCAGTGCCCAGTAATTGAGCAGGTTTTTCTGTTGCAAGGTTTATCTATTTGACTACCATGTGCCTGGATATCAGGCATAACAAACAAAACAGTGTTTCATTCCTGAGACAACTTTTGTACAAATCATTGTAAGTTCATCAATTTGAAATGTAAAACTAAATTTTGCTAAAGGTCGACAAAGTATCAACACCATTTATGTATGACGTGTACAAGTACATTTCTCATTGATTAAGAACTCACGGAGGACGGTGATGTCAATCCATTTAAATTGATTTCTCACAGGTCACGAATTCACACTTTTAAAAAAGATTATTAGCACCTTTTTGTCCAGTCTTACAATCTAACCCAGATCTTCCAAACTAATTGCATTGATTGGCATTTGATATTTTCAAGAAATGTTAAACATTTTGAAGAGGGTTCAGAAATTATCTGGGGAAGAGAACTAAACCTCATGATGCTTGATAGCGATAAGATATTGACTCAGAAACTGACAGAACAAAAGTTAGCCTTTTCATACAATGGAGTACTCTTTTCTAAGTGTTGGGAGGGAAGATTGTATCCACAAAGATGTTGATCGGTCCACAGTAATATTTTTCTGACAATAGTTACTAATTGTGCATATACTTCATACAAATTCATGATCCTTTTGCGTACCTCTTTAAATTAATGGCAAAGATCTCTTTCAAAAATAGCTCCTAAAGATTCTCTGCACAACACTGGGGATTATTTTTCCCATTTAGCTCTATTGATTTGTACTTTTGTGGTATTTTAGCAGCCAATACGGCTTTCAAGGACCATTTTCCTTTGAATATTGTTACATCATTCATTACATTTAGAAGATTAATATGATAGCTTTTACAGTATTGGATTTTTCCAATCAATGTATAACCTTTATCACTGAAAATACACTTTGCATTTTTCAAATCTATACCTCAAATGTAATGTCAGGTTAAGGTGAGAGGCAAAATAAAAAATTTCAAACATTTTCACAGCACAGATGATGTTAACAGACCACCATTGCCGTATTATGTTAAGCCATATACAACAATTTTTATTCAGAAAGTAAAATAAATTATCTTAAGTAAATATTACCTAGGATTGTTTTGATTGTTGTCAGGAATTTTGTAGTTACATGTTCGTTGATGGGGATTGAGAATGAGTAGCATAGACACCAAGGTGTGAGCCTTGGCTCAGTTGTAGCACTCACACTTCTGTGTCAGAAGGTTGTGGGTTCAAGCCCCACTCCAGAGACTTGAGAACACAATCTAGGCTGGCATTTCAGTACTGCACTATCGGAGTTGCCGTCTTTCAGATAAAATGTTAAACCCTATCTGATGTGAGGCTCTGTATGTCCTCTAGGGTGAAGAGCAGATGGGTGTCCTGGCCAACATTTATCCCTCAACAAAAACCTAAAACAGATGATGTAGTAATTTATTTAATTTCTGTTTGTGGGAGCTTGCTGTGCACAAATTGGCTGCTGCATTTCCTACATTACAACAGGGACTACACTTAAAAAAAAATCTTCATGGCTTTAAAGCACTGAGGTCATGAAAGACACTACAAAAATGCAAGTTTTTCTTTTTCTATGAAAGAAATAACATTGATGTACAATGACGCTTTGAAATTTAACACTTCACAAACCCCTTGCAACAGAAAAAGGAAGAGAAGCAAGAAGATGAGAGTATAATTTTTGCACTAGCAAAACTACTACCTCTGGCTAATGAAAATTCTGTATAGCTTTTGGGTGCTGAAAGTTTTTCTTTGCAGTTCACACGCTTGTAATGTTTAGAAACAGCTCTTAAAAGATATAATACAGAAAAAGTATCTTCATTTTCTATCTAATGCACATAATAACTTGCATTGATTAAAAGTTTTTTTCAAGCTGATATCAGAAAGGTATATATGCACCTATATATGTGTGTGTGTACGTGCCTGTATGTATGTACAGTTATATCTACCTATAATGTATTTAAAATATTCCATCTGTGTTCACTGCCTGTCAACTTTTACCATATAAATTCCTATCTCCACATTTATAATGGAAAAAATTGACATACTAATTAAAATTGACAAATGTATGACTTTAAAATGGGGACTAAATTATGCCTTCAAGCCTTGGTTCAATTATCCCCTTCCATCTAACCCCACTTTACCTTGGTCATGTGCGATACCCCAGCAGAAGAGAGACAGAGATATATATATACACCCACTATATAGATGATACATCAGTCTTATGTAGATACTTCTGGGCTAGTAAATAACATAATTACATTCTTTTGTTTTCTTTACCAAAGTATTTGTTAATAGGTATTTTTGTGCATTTATATTGTTTCATTGACTTTATTATAAGATCTGTCATCTTCTCATGTGTTTTCTGTTCATATTTATGTATGAAGTGAAGAGAATGCAGTCATTTCAAAAATACTTCTCAGCAAAATAATACAGTAAGGAAATAAACATTTTCTTTGAATTTAGAAGTTTCTGGTTCAATTAAGTGTTTTTGGAATCATCCAAAATCATGAGGCATTAACATTAATAGAAATTGCTGAAATACCACTTTTGAAAGACATTTGATAAAGGCGTTATTTCTTTCCCTTAACGATCAGACTGCCACCATCTGTCATTGTGCCTGGGTAGACTTGATACAAAAGTTCAGGCGTATCATACAAGGGGAAATTTAGCAGCATGGATACAAAGTTGCTTGAAGGACAGGGAAAAAGGGTTGGGTTTAATGGGTATTGCTTGGGTTGGAGAAGGGTGTACCTGAAGGGTGAGTGCAATGTCTGCTTTTGTTCTAAATATATATAATGATTTGGACTTTAGTATAGGGAGTTGATGATACAAAAGTTGGTGAGCAGTGAAGGAGAACTGTAAAAGATTTCAGGAAATCGTAGGTAGGTTAGCAGAGAAGTGGCAGGTGCAATTTAGTGTGGAGGAAAGCCAAGGAATGAGACTATACATTCAGTGGAAAGATGCTGAGGGGTATGGATGTACAGAGAGCCCTGGGGGTGCAAAGACATAATTTTGATGAAATGTGAGTGTAGATAGATAAAGCCATAAAAATGACCAATAGCATTTTGGGTTTTATAAAAGGGGTATAGAGTACAAGAGCAAAGGAACTACGATACATTTGTACATGTCCTGTATGCAGTCTTAGGTATTCTTTTGTAGAATGGACATTATAGCCACAGTGAGTGAGATTTATGAAGATGATATCAGGCATAAGAAACTATAGTTTATGAAAAGAGGTTTGAGACACTGAGACTATTTCCAGTGGAGCAGAGGAACCTAAGAAGAGATTTAATAGGTTTTTCAAAATTATGAAGGGTTTGATAAGGTGAATAAGGAAAGGTTATATCCTCTGGTAGGGGAGTCAGTGACAAAGGTCATCAATTTCAAATTCTCACCGAGAGTGTGAGGAGAGGGGTTAGGAGAAACCTCTTTACACAGAGATCGGTTGCAGCATAAAATGCTTTGCTACAGAGAATATGGGAGGCAGAGACCATTGCATTTTTAAGGGAAGAGTAGACAATTATTTGAAACCAAAGAAGGCACAGGGCTGTGGGTAGCAAACAGGGCTGTTGTATTATTTTTGGACTGCTCCAGCAAAGAACCAGCAGGGAAATGATTGGCCAAATTGCACATTTCTGTGCTGTAAAATTCTATGGTTTTATAGTCAGGTATAATATATGTCGGGTGCAATTCTGTCCTCCTCCAGTCTTACTTCGAAGACTGATTTTAACTGCAAGGAGAGAACTGGTGGAGCACGCCCGCCGGTTCTTGTTGGCAGGACGTCCAAGACACTTCAAGGCCCAGGCCTCACTTACATTGTGCGGCAAACTGTGGGTGGAAAACAGGTGCAGTTCGCTGATTCTGGGAGGGTGGGGAATCTGCCAGCTCCCACAATCAGCAGTTGACATTGAGAGCCTGGGGCGGGAAGGGGTAGGAGGAAAGAGACGCAATTGTGGAGGGGCCTCGAATGGGCCTGAATTTTTTTATGTAGGTCCCAAGAGGACCATTCCTGCCCTATTCCCACCATTAAAAAAAAGTTACTTCCTGGGCCGTTTTATGAGTGGCCTCTAGTGATCCCTTTAAGGACTACTGATTTGGCCATTCACCGCCTGGTACCAATGGGCAGAGCGTGCGCAGTACATGTTCTTCCCATTTGTACCTCAAAATTTCAATTGGGGCCTTAAGTACATTATAGGAGCCTGATTTGCATACTTTAATGAGGCTCCAACCTGATTCAGGCATTCGCCTAGGCTGCCTTTGTAAAGACCCCAGGCAAAAAGCTGGGGGAGTGCAGAATGGGAGGGGAGTGGGGCAATTAGTGCGATACTCCAATTTTAGGGCCGTGACTGTCCCATTACCATCGGGTAGATTGAGTTAAAATCGGCCCTTTGAACTCCTAAAGTATGACTACTAAGTGATTATTAATTTGTACCAAATTGAAGGACCTAACTCCACTTGAATTTGGATTGAGACTTAGACTACTGTAAATAATTTTATTTGTAACCCTTTATAGTCATAACACAAAAAGTAGCTATACATATATTTAGGTTCAATTGCTATTCAGTGTCATGTTGGAATACACTATGCTATCAGTCCCTGGAACTCTTTGAATAAAACATAGTGATAGAAAAATTGATATCAGTTTATGAGAATGTTTTTGTACTTTGCACTGAAAACATATGACTGAAAACAGACTGGGAACTGTTTCAGAAATTTTGGATATTCAGTGGCAGCCGCTGATATGAAATTTGAAAGCAATCAATATTGCATATGATGCAGATTTTTTAAAACTAATAGAGCACCAGGCTGTTTTAGAGGCAGCTGTATCAGTAATTAAAGTACTGAAGATCTAAACACACATACACATTCAGTGCTGACAGAACTAGCATACTGCCACTCAAGGAGAACCTCCACTATTTCTCCTGCCCTTCAGCTCCATGGATCCCTTATGCCTGTTTCAGGCACTCTATGGAGTAGGGCTGTCACTAGATTGGTAAAAGCTCAACTAGATGAGAAAGAGCTGTGGTAGTGTCCCCTGAATTATTAATGTGTGTTGACATCACCACATACTAAGGGCCGAGATCTATACCTAATGACACAGTAACAATATTTCACATTGAGTTTGAGAGTGACGTACTTAAATCAGAAACTAGAGTCTTAAACTTAAATAAAGCCAATTACATAGGTATAAAGGGCGAGTTGGCTAAGGTAGACTGGGAAACCAAATTAAAGGGTATGACGGTTGAAAAGCAATGATAAACATTTAAAGAAATATTTCAATATTCTCAACAAATATACATTCCGTTGAGAAATAAAGACTCCACAGGGAAAGTAATTCACCCGTGGCTAACTAAAGGAGTTAAGGATAGTATTAGATTAAAACAGGACGCCTATAATGTTGCCAAGAAGAGTAGTAAGCCTAAGGATTGGGAGAGTTTTAGAAACCAGCAAAGGACGACCAAAAAATTGGTAAAGAGGGAAAATAGAATCTGAAAGTAAACTAGCAAGAAATATAAAAACAGATTGTAAGAGCTTCCACAAGTATGTAAAAAGGAAGAGAGCAGCAAAAGTAAAGGTTGGTCCCTTAGAGGCTGAGACAGGAGAAATTATAATGGGGAAATCAGGAAATGGCAGATGCGTTAAACAAATATTTTGTATCTGTCTTCACAGTAGAAGACACAAAAAACATACCAGAAATAGTGGGGAACCAGGGGTCTAATGATGAACTTAAAGTAATTAATATCAGTAGAGAAAAAGTACTTGAGAAACTACTGGGACTAAAAGATGATAAATCCCATGGAACTGATGGCCTACATCTGAAGGTTCTAAAAGAGGTGGCTGCAGAGATAGTGGATGCATTGGTTACGATCTTCCAAAATTCCCTTGATTCTAGAACGGTCCCAGCAAATTGGAAGGTAGCAAATATGACCCCGCTATTCAAGAAAGGAGGGAGAGAAAAAACAGGGAACTACAGGCATGTTATAGCCTGACATCAGTCATCAGGAAAATGCTGGAATCCATTATTAAAGAAGTAGTAACAGGGCACTTAGAAAATTATAATATGAAAATTGCCACCATTACAGAACCGCTCCCAACCTGGCTCGAACTCGCCCATTTCCGGATTTCACTGGGGCGGGCGACCAACCCTCTCCCAGGAGGCGGGTCGGGCCTTAAAACCTTTCAAGGCCTCCATTTTTCTGGACTTCCCGATTTCAACTCTGGGGGGCCAGGATTCCCTGGCCTTCTGTTTTACGCCTCGTGAAAGGAGACGAGAAGGCCCGAGACTAACAGGTGGGTGCCTAGAAAGGCACAGCTTGTGGGTCTAGAGGAACAGGAATGCTGCCCCCTTGCCCAACAAGCCTACCTGCACCGATCCTCCAACGATCGGGGACACCCAACCTCCAATCGCAGATCCCCGATCCTCCCCCCTCCGATCCTCTGACCCCCTATCTTCCCCCGACCCTCTATCCTCCCCCTCAATGATCGTGGACTTCCGCGATGACCCCCGTTCCTGACACCCCCCCATGACTCATGACCCTGTGCCAACCTATGCCCACCCATGCTAACCTATGATCACCCTTACCCACCCATGCCCCCAGTGCCCACCCATGCCCCTCCCCACCCATACAAACAAAGACTTACCTGAAGACATCCTCTCCCCGGTTGGTCTCCTGTCCGACTGAGACCAGCCTGTCAATCAGGCCAGTCAGTCAGACAGACAGGAAATTGACAAAAAAACATAAAAGACGTCCTTACGTCAGAATCCTAAGGAAGTCCGGGAGACCCTAACTAATGGGTTTCCCGTCCTCAATTTGACACCCCCGCCACCTTCCCGGCTCGGTTTTAAAATTGAGCCCAAAGAGTTTGCAAAGGGATATAGACAGGTTAAGTGAGTGGGCAAGGTGGTGACAGATGGAGTATAATGTGAGGTTATTCACTTTGGTAGGAAGAGAAAAATAGAATATTTTTCAAATGGTGAGAAACTATTAAATGTTGGTGTTCAGAAAAACTTGGGTGTCCTCGTACAAGAAACACAAAAAGCTAGCATGCAGGTACAGCAAGCAATTAGGAAAGCAAATGAAATGTTGGCCTTTATTGCAAGGGGATCGGAGTACAAAAGTAAGGAAGTCTTGCTACAATTGTATAGGCTTTGGTGAAACCTCACCTGGAGTACTGTGTACAGTTTTGGTCTCCTTATCTAAGGAAGGATATACTTGCCTTAGAGGCGGTGCAGCGAAGGTTCACAAGATTAATTCCTGGGATAAGAGGGCTGTCCCATGAGGCAAGACTGAGTAGAATGGGCCTATACTCTCTGGAGTTTAGAAGACTGAGAGGTGATCTAATTGAAACATATAAGATTCTGAGGGGGCTTGACATGGTAGATGCTGAGAGATTGTTTCCCATGGCTGGAGAGTCTAGAACTAGGGGGCATAGTCGCAGGATAAGGGGTGACCATTTAAGACTGAGATGAGGAGGAATTTCTTTACTCAGAGGGTTGTGAATCTTTGGAATTCTCTACTGCAGAGGGCGGTGGATGCTGAGTTGTTGAATATATTCAAGGCTGAGATAGACAGATTTCTGGACTCCAGGGGAATCAAGGGATATGGGGATCGGGCAAGAAAGTGGAGTTAAGGTCAAAGCTCAGCCATGATCTGATTGGATGACAGAGAAGGCTGGAGGGATCATGTGGCCTACTCCTGCTCCTATTTCTTATGTTCTTATGTAAGTGCATACAAACAGTGGGAGAAATTAATTAGTGTGATAGGAAAGGAAGCCAAACAACTAGCAGAAGTCATCCACAAGACCATTGCAGAAATTTGTTTATGAATCCACTTTATTAATGGTTCAAGGAGTCAACTTCAATAAATTACTATTCATGATAGAGATGTTGTGTAGCAATAACTTGCAATTTTTTTCACTCTAACAGCAGTACTTGTGGACTAGGCAGGTGAAATTAGGCTGGTACACAGGCAATATTTCAATAGGATTGGCAGTACTGGCCCTCTATTTATAAGTGAATCTCTAGTGCATAACATTTCAAAAGTAGTTTCAAATCATATAGGCAAAATAAACTTTCTAACTTGTTTATATTTCCTCCCTGGTCAGTACCAGTATGGATAGACTTAATGTCAGACAGAATTGAGACAATTCTTACCCTTTACAGTTCTAAAAATGTAATGTACTAATGTATAAACTATCATTTATGTCTCCAAACAGGATATGTAATATTTTACATTTAAGTAGAGAAGATGTGTACTTAGAACACACTGACCAACAGCAGCTAATTAAAAGGAAAACATTTTTCAAAGTTTGGATACTATTTGGTAGCTTCTCCCTGATAGAAGTAATTTGCATAAGACAGAAATGATTTCATATTTTAAAATTCTAATGTTTAGCTCTGGTTCTAAGTCTGTTTAATTTCATTAGTTCAGCAATTCCATCAAATCCCTGAATGTTTCTATATTATTATCTAGTTGTTTGCTCATAGTTCTTAACTTAGTTATTGACATAATACAAGTCACAGATTTCATCTTTTGTTTTATCTAAAATTAACTTTTCTTCCAATTTTTACTTTTATGTGATGAGTATTCATTAAAAATTACCCTTTTCCTTAAGTTAGTTTGCCCCCACTATAGTATCTGCTCATACTCAACTAATAAAACATAATATCTGGAAGTATTTCCATTGCTGTAGGTTAACTGTATATCAAGATAAATATATTGCTCCTGTTCTACTATGAGGTTTGCTGTCAAATAGATGAGATGTTACCCTAAGGTTCTGTCTGTCTGTTCAGGTGGAATTATAAAGCTGTAATGGGAAGTCAGCGAATGTTGATATTCCTGAAGGATGAGAACAAATAAGCTAAAGGGCTTTCATCATCCAAACCTGTTTGATGATCTTCGCAAAATAAAGACATTAAAATGAAGATGCTTTTGGTACCAAATAATACATCTCAACCAGATTTTAGCACAATTAAAAAGTTGCAGCAACTTGCACACTCTGTTTTTTCTTCTTTTTATGTCCCATTATTATCTTTTATTCCTGTACTTCAGGTTTGCTCACAAGATATAAATGGGGCAAACAATCCTCGGCCCTTCTAGCGGATGTCCTTGGAAGGACCACAAACTAGGCTGGGATGCAGATACGCCAGGTCCTGGGCTTGCATTGGAGATTCTCTCTGTCCTTTGCTTGGAGTGCAACCACCGTCCACCCTCAACAAGGTCACTGACCTAGGCAGAGGCAGGGCTGGGGCAAGATCTTCCTACACTGGCAGTTCCCATATCCCTAACTCTCAGGCCAAGCGCATCTTCAGACGCTGGCACACTGAGAAGAAAGAGGCATGAAAGCCTCTTCCATAGTGGTTGTGGGATCCACCTCGGTGGTCCAGGCTGAAGATCATGGCTTGGACTTCCAAAGAAGATTGGGAATAATGTTTATTAAGTTATAACATGCAGTCCCCTATTAAGGGGATTGCTGAAGACTCATTAACTTCTTTCCAGAGTACGATGATCCGGCTGTTACACCCGTCCCACATCCCTGGTACCAAGGCCACATTTTCCAACCTCTTCAGGTTGTGGCAAAACTGAAACCATGGAAAATGCTATCCTTGCACTAAAAGCGTAGCTAGGTTTAATTTAGTCCTCTATGGTGGTGGACTTATTTAACTACAGTGCAATCAGATCTGTGTCAAGCCATGTATCCTAAGTTTTGGTACAAGGTATAGTGAAACTGACTTTATGATAAAAATTAATCCAGTAAAACTAATTCCAATGCAAAGTTCTTGGTGTACATATATAATTTCAGCTGAAGAAGTTCCAATGGATAAGGCAAACAAAAAGGAATCCAGTCAACATTTCAGTTATACATAGGTGTTAGAAAATAGAAATTCACCTGGAATATCCCATTAATCGCTCATTTTATAATAGTTGTCAAATTTGCCCTCTCGTCTATAGGCATAATTACGATTGCTTACACTTTACCCAGGCTACCACTGTATTATTTAATCAATGGTATTCCAACACCTCCTTCCAAATCACGCTCACGCACACACACACAAACACACGTGGAAACATTCAAATGCAAATTAGATGGATTTCTTTCAGAAAATAACCTTTTGGGATACAGTACATGAGTAATTTGAGACGTGACATGTGGAAAGTGTAGCATACTTGAGAGGAACAGGTGACTTTAGACCTATGGCTCCCAAACCACTGGGGTTTTCCACATATCATTTCTGGGTCGGTTGCAGATTAATTGAAAGAGATTGATTACTATGATTAGTCAACAACTCCATTATCATTGTGTCATGCGACTACCAGGATGATAAAAGTCGAACCTTGCTTTTTTTTTAAATCAAGCAATTCCTATGTAACATACATGGAAACATGTGCACACAGAAACACACACACACACACACAAAACTATGATTTCACATCACATTCCTCGACATTTCTTTAAGAAGCAGCACAATAATTCATAACATTTACAATTTTAACTATTTTGAAAAGTGCATACATTTTCTGCAATTTTGTCACATTTTCCACTTTCATGTGACAAAATTGCAATTATTCACAACCAGTATTTTCAAACAAAATGTGGAAATGCTGCAAATTTCACAGGCTTCCAATAAATAACTGTAAACAATTTTACAACACCAAGTTATAGTCCAGCAATTTTATTTTAAATTCACAAGCTTTCGGAGATTTTCTCCTTCCTCAGGCAAATGTTTCAAGATCTCCTTGAAGCCTACGCATTTATACATATTGAACAATAATACATGGTGTTTACAGACTGCCCCTGCAACTGCCCGTTGAAAATCTCCGAAGGAGAAAATCTCCGAAAGCTTGTGAATTTAAAATAAAATTGCTGGACTATAACTTGGTGTTGTAAAATTGTTTACAATTGTCAACCCCAGTCCATCACCGGCATCTCCACATCACAATAAATAACTGGGAAGTGGATTTCAAATGTGTACTTATGATCACAAAACTGATATAGTTGTAGGGATTATTGGTAGTATGGGAGAAAATGCCAGAAAAATATCTGGAGATCATCCCGACAGCAAAAAAGGTCATAACTGTGGGGGAAGAACGATCATTCTGTCAAAGGTGGCTTTCCAACATGTTAAGAAATGAATGTATAGAATCCATTTTACAATGGATACTGTAAAGTATATCACTGTATGCAAAATTAATCATCCTGTTATTGCAAAGCAAAGGGAAGAGGGTAATAGGGGCGAGGGGGAAATTTATTGTTAAAAGAAATAAATTATATAAATGGGATGAAAAACTATGAATGCTGGAACAACACAGTAAACCCATCAGGAGCTGTAAAGAGAAGACAGGTTAATGTTTTAAGTGAAACTGTTAATTCTTAGTTCAGCTGAAAAATTAGCCTGTCTTTTTTTTTTTAAGTACAGTCAGACCCACTGTGTACTTCTGGCTTTTGCTGGTTTAATTTGAACTTATTATATAAAGTGATGATTTGGCTGGTTGTGGATTTAAGAAAAGGAAATTCTTCGATGTTATTAAAAAATTCCTAGTCAGGAAGAGAAGGTAAACCAGGAAATGTTTTTACCGATAAAGGAGGCCTGTGAAGGAAGGGTGTATGTTCCTTAAAGGAAGTGTAGGACTACGTCCTTAAGCAATTTGTTTAAAGCCAACAAGATCAGAATCCATTCCAGCTCTAAGCTTGGCAAATGAGCCTGGTATTGTACATAAGGTGGAAATTGAAAGACATCTAGGATTCCATGATCATAGTATGATGAGATTTTAAAAGCTCATGATAGTATTTGGAATGGCCAGTGAGAAAAATATTGTTGGAGGGCAGAACTAGGTGATGCAGTGGGTTAGACAAACTGATAGGGTGTGGGTATGCTCTCTCTGTTGGCTGTAATGGTCCTATGTGAAATATGTTCAGGTGAACTCAACGCAATTCTCATTAGGCATAGACCTACAGCTTAAAATTGCCCTTCTGCCGTACTAATTAGCAATTTCATTCAAGGAGGTCACAGAACAGCTGGTGTGAGAAATGGATGAATGTTACATCTCAGCAGAGGAGACCTCTCTCCTGAGGTTGGGTTGGGGCACAGTTGAGGAAGTTTTACTATTTTAATCATGCTATACCTAACTTTGTGGTGCTTGATACTCTCACTACATGCCCAATATGGATAGTATTCCATTCCCCAAAATAAATATCCCTTACTTTGGTGTGTACAAAAAGTGAGTTAAAAAAAAAACCTCAAAAAGTTAGGGGGAATCAGTAAAGATAAATTATACACAAAGCAGTTGGAAAGGCTACAGTGAAAATTCATTATAGTAAAGTCGGCACAGCTGAAAGGCAACAGAGGCCATCTTGGTTAAATGAGGACGTCAGGATAAATTCCTTGCTCCTCGGCTCTCAGCGGGGAGCCACGTTTGAAGGGAGTATGCATTGGAGAATCATGATCACAGTGCTGATCCGCACTCACTTTGATCATGCAGGAGTTAATGGTTAGTTGCTGGATTATTTGTTCTGGCTGCTGATGCATTTGTGCCTGTTTTTGGAGGTTTCCTATACTTGAATAAAGTTGCAACACTCTACAGGGTGTGGGCTGGCTAGCTGACAGGCAATAGCAAGGGCACTGGTGGAGTGGCAGAGGTGGGACAGGAGTGCTGTCATCCTGAAAGAGGACAGCAGGTTCACGTTCCATGGAGCCACTTGCTGCCTCCTGTTATGCGCCACCTTCTCCTGCAAGAAAGTGACAAATGTGGCGGTGAGTGTCCTGCATGATTGTTAGGTGGTGTGGCTGTCATAGTTGAATAGCTGCCAGTGTGTGCGACCTGTGAGTTGTAGGAGTGCGGCTTGCAACAGTGGTAATGTGCGAGGGTGAGATGAAGCAATTGATTTGAAGAGTTGAGTACTGATTGAAAGAATTTGTTAGTATATGGGTGACGGGGACTGTAGTGCGAGGAGCAGTGGGTGATGCTAGTGATGCAGTTGGTAGGAGACGCCACTTGACAGTTGACCTCACTCACCTTGACCACTCGTGTCAAAGCACTGAACTTCTTCCTGCACTTCATCCATGTTCGTGGTGCTATGCTCCTGGCATTGGCCTCGTCCCCTACTGCCTCGTGAGCATATATCTGGAGGGCCTCTTGCCCCCCTGTGGATAAAGGATGCCCCTCTTTCTGACCGCCCCTTCCACCAAGGCCTCTAGTGCATCATCAGAGAACCTTGGTGCAGGCTTTCTCTCAGGCCTGGTACAAACTCAGACCAGCAGATTGGTGAGGTCTGGCATGCAGATTGGAGGATGTGTGATATAGTTTTGAGAAACCTTAATTCAATATTTTAAAATGCAACAACAGTTTTTAAACATACGGACCAGACCTGCATCTGTGTTTTACTTGTGCAATTTCGAATATCCATTCAGACTCGTATCTTATATTTTGAAAATATAAGTTTCCCGCAAACTTTGAGCTGCCAAGTGGTGGCTCATTAAAAATCCCAGGGTTCCCATCATCACTATTCTTCATTATATTACAGTACAGATTCGCCTCACAATTGACTTCCACCACTTCCTGCAGCCAAAGCGCACCTCCCCTTTAAGAGGCGCAGGCTGCCTTTAAATGGTGCTAGTCACTCCCGATATCGAGGCTTCCTGCTAATGCGTGCAGCCAGTCAAAAGCACAGGTAGCGCTAGCTGCACCTAACAATCATTGAAATCACCAGGCAACACGATTGTTACATGCTGCCTGCGTCGCTACGACCAGGCACGAGTTAATCGCGCACCACAATCCCAGCACCTGTTTTCGGGGACTATCCAATATAACCCCCAACGTGACTGTAAAAAAAAATAATTTCAATACAATTGCTGTTTTTGGATTTTAGAATACTTCTCATCCTGGCTTTCTACTGGTTTATTAGAATATTTATTGTAACACTTGCTTAAATACTGATTCCATGGTTTGAACTTACTTCTATTAAAATAGTTCAAGAGGAACTGGACTTTCAAATAATTGCTTTGCTCCAGAGTGAGGAGAAAACACAAAAGCTAATCAGGTACCGAGAGGCATCTGTGAGTATTTGATAAGAATTAACCTGGTGTAGATCAATGGTAAGGCAACATTTGGAACCGGAGGGCTGATTCTGTGATCGGGCGCTCCCAGTAAGGAGAAGTAGATTAAGTAATGGCGACTCCACAAACCATGATTTTCAATCATTAATCAGATCTATTGTGTGAAGTTTTGAACAATTTACTTTCAAAATCCATTGGTACATTGAAGAGTGTTAAAAGGATGAATCTGACTATGAAAAATGACTGAGCGCTGGACTAGCTATATTGCAAAGAGTTGGCATAGCTATTGATGTGTACTTTTTATATCTGATAGGACATCAGAAAGTTGCCTACTGTGCTGTTTGTAAATGCTGCCTGGTTCCTTGTTGCTATCACTATGTATCGCATGTACTATTCGCTTAATTGTTCCACCATGACATGGGTTGATGCCAGTTTTAATTTGTCTGTTATCTTTTTAACATATAATAAATATTCATTTCCTTCTGTGTCTTGTTTCGGTTTTATTTTCAGATTTTAACTTTAGGTTGTGCCACCCGTACAAAAGGAAGTGGCTTAGGTTAGAGAGTTGGTCTTAAAGGCAACGTTGTGTATATAAAGGTGATAAATCTGTAGGTGGAAGATTTTTAATAATGGCAAATGTTACCATTTTAAGCAATACTGCATCAATATCTATATTCTTAATGTTTTAATAACAAATGTCCAATCCATGTGTAATTTTTATTTTAGCTTATTAATTTTTGTGTCACTTTAATTCTGTATTGTAATGTGTTATGCAAGTTCCATTGGTTGTCATAGTGATAGATAGCTCACTCCACTCAGAGGGACCATGTTTGATTGGTATTTTGTGTCAGTTACGTAACACAAAGATGTCTGGTGCCACAGAAATCTCAATGGCAGTTATTAAACCAGAGTTGCTATGGCTACAGCTGACACTTTTGGTGCTGAGAGCAAGCACAGATCTTTGATTTTCACCCTTCCCTATAGCTTGCAGATAAGTAGTTCTCACTACACAAAATGAATATCACATTCCACATAAATGACATAACATTTCATCTCATTGTGTTATTCCAAACCACTCAGTGACTGCAGGGCTGTGCCACCAAGGCCATTGTTGCGTGAAGTTTACATGCACCTGTGCACAAATAGGCTGACCACACCAGATAATGCAAGGTAATTTGCATATTTTCCTGGCACTCAGTGTCTCTCACAGTGCACCATGAGTGCCAGGGCAACATTATGCAGTACCAGCAGCCAGTGAAGGGCTGCTGGCAGCCCATTCTGTGCCAGGCATTTTCCCAGCATGGGAGAGGGAGGGGGGGGCAGGGTTTGCAGGGAGGGCAAGGGAACACAGAGCACTGGTGTTAGGTGGCTAGGGGTACAAAGGGCAAGGGTACTTTATTTTTAATTTTTTTTTAATGTTTATGGTGGTCTCCCCGACAACCCTCATTCTAAACAAGCACCGTGCAGCTAGAATATTGCTCAGGCACTCCAATTACATTACAGGGCAGGCGCCTCCCTTAAATACAACTAGCACACACCCTTTGCACTGGCTCTAAGTACCCTTTGCACTCGCCATCCACATTAGGGTGCGCTATAGTCCTTAGGCCTCTGCAACTGATTTTCTGGAAACCATTGTATCACTGGCCCCCTAGCGTTCTTCTTGTGATAGCGACAGTTTTAGTTACACAATGGCAGGGTGGATGCATACTGGGATTATACTTTGTGTAAGGCTTTTTTGGATTTTTACGGCAGGCAGCAAATTATCTTCCTGAAATATTGTAGTCATGGGGCATTATTTACAAATAATGAGATTGAAATTGTGATTTGCTACTGTATCACTGCAGTGACTGCATTATATATTTTTTGCTTATCTAATGCAATTATTTCATATATCATCTCAAGCCCTTGTCTTCCTGAAACCATTTGTTACCACCCAAAAACCCTTCTAATTATTCAGTTTATGTTTTAAGATAGCAGAAATTAGTTATTCAGAACCACCTGATCCATGCTGCAGATGTATATTCCAGTATAATCTGCTTCCTACTCCAGAATCCTGTTTCTGTTCTCCGACATCCTGCTTAATCAGGAGCCTTGAATTTTTTTATTTTTTTTTTCTCCAAAATGAAAGTAAATGAAGGTAAGTACCATGATAGGAGCCCAAAGTTGAAAAGGGTAAGAAAAGAGACCAGGGAAATAAAGACAAGCTTTGGCTTTAAAAGGCTTTCAATATAACAAACGTCATTGAATTTCACAGATGAGAAGCACTTTGAAATGTTCCTGATAAAACACTGTTACAGTTCAGACTTTTTTCATCATCCTTTATTGGTGTGACCATCTTGACCAAATGGGTAATTTTAACCTAACCAGCCCAGTGGGAACAGGGCAAGTTCAGTTGAGACACCCGTTTTACAGCCCGCCCTTTTTTAATTCGTTCATGGGATGCGGGCGTCGCTGGCAAGGCCAGCATTTATTGCCCATCCCTAATTGCCCTCGAGAAGGTGGTGGTGAGCCGCCTTCTTGAACCGCTGCAGTCCGTGTGGTGAAGGTTCTTCCACAGTGCTGTTAGGAAGGGAGTTCCAGGATTTTGACCCAGCGACGATGAAGGAACGGCGATATATTTCCAAATCGGGATGGTGTATGACATGGAGGGGAACGTGCAGGTGGTGTTGTTCCCGTGTGCCTGCTGCCCTTGTCCTCCTAGGTGGTAAAGGTCGCAGGTTTGGGAGGTGCTGTCAAAGAAGCCTTGGCGAGTTCCTGCGGTACACCCTGTAGATGGTAAACACTACAGCCACAGTGCGACAGTGGTGAAGGAAGTGAATGTTTAGGGTGGTGGATGGGGTGCCAATCAAGCGGGCTGCTTTGTCCTGGATGGTGTCGAGCTTCTTGAGTGTTGTTGGAGCTGCACTCATCCAGGCAAGTGGAGAGTATTCCATCACACTCCTGACTTGTGCCTTGTAGATGGTGGAAAGACTTTGGGGAGTAAGGGGGTGAGTCACTCGCCGCGGAATACCCAGCCTCTAACCTGCTCTTTTATTCGTGTGTCTGGTCCAGTTAATTTTCTGGTCAATGGTGACCCCCAGGATATTGATGGTGGGGGATTCGGCGATGGTAATGCCATTGAATGTCAAGGGGAGGTGGTAAGATTCTCTCTTGTTGGAGATGGTCATTGCCTGGCACAAATGTTACTTGCCACTTATCAGCCCAAGCCTGGATGTTGTCGAGGTCTTGCTGCCTGCGGGCATGGACTGCTTCATTATCTGAGGGGCTGCGAATGGAACTGAACACTGTGCAATCATCGGCAAGCATCCACATTTCTGACTTTATGATGGAGGGAAGGTCATTGATGAAGCAGCTGAAGATGGTTGGGCCTAGGACACTGCCCTGAGGAACTCCTGCAGTGATGTCCTGTGGCCGAGATGATTGGCCTCCAAAAACCACTACCATCTTCCTTTGTGCTAGGTATGACTCCAGCCACTGGAGAGTTTTCCCCCCCGATTCCCATCGACTTCAATTTTACGAGGGCTCCTTGGTGCCACACTTGGTCAAATGCTGCCTTGATGTCAAAGGCAGTCATTGTCACCTCAGCTCTGGAATGCAGCTCTTTTGTCCATGTTTGGACCAAGGCTGTAATGAGGTCTGGAGCAGAGTGGCCCCGGCTGAACCCAAACTGAGCATCGGTGAGCAGGTGCCACTTGATAGCACTGTCGACAGCACCTTCCATCATTTTGCTGATGATTGAGAGTAGATTGATGGGGCGGTAATTGGCCGGATTGGCTTTGTCCTGCTTTTTGTGGACAGGACATACCTGGGCAATTTTCCACATCGTCGGGTAGATGTCAGTGTTGTAGCTATACTAGAACAGTTTGGCTAGAGGCGCGACTAGTTCTGGAGCACAAGTCTTCAGCACTACAGCCAGGATGTTATCGAGGCCCCATAGCCTTTGCTGTATCTGGTACACTCAGCCGTTTCTTGATATCACATGGAGTGAATCGAATTGGCTGAAGACTTGCTTCTGTGATGGTGAGGATATGGGGAGGAGGCTGAGATGGATCATCCACTCGGCACTTCTGGCTGAAGACGTTTGAAGTCATGCAGCTCAAAATTGGGTGGGATATAAAATGGGCGTCTAACCTGAAACGGTCCTGTCCCCGCCAGACGCATTAGATTAAAATTGAGGCTCAAGTTTCCATAAGCAGATCACATCCATTACAAACTGAAACCGAACGAACGAACTTGCATTTTATATATTGTCTTTCATGTCCCCAGGACATCCTAAACACTTCATTGTCACTGAAGTACTTTTGAGGTGTAGTCACTGTTATAATGTAGGGAAATGTGGCAGCCAATTTGCACACAGCAAGGTCCCACAAATCAGATTGAGATAAATGACCAAATAATCTGTTTTATTGATGTTGGTTGAGGGATAAATGCAGGTTTAGCCACAGGAAAAACTCTCCTGCTGTTCTTCAAAAAGTCTCATGGGATAAGCCATTCATTCTTCACGACAAAGAATGAATGTAGCTCAGGTCTAACAATCAACTGCAATCACTGTAAATTGCTCACTGGAGAACAATTAGTATCCCTGCTACATCTCCAGTAAGTTTGGATCTTGGACAACTAGACCACTTTGTATCAGCTAAACGACTGATCAAATGTATTTACAATTAAAAAGGGTCCACATAAGCAAAAGAGAACACAGGCTAAGAAAGAAAGAATTGCATTTATATCACACCTTTCACAACCTCAGGATGCCGAAAGCGCTTTACAGCCAATGAAGTACTTTTTGAAGTGTAGTCACTTTTGTAATGTAGTCTAAATAGTAGATCTCACAAAAGTTGTATAAAAAAGATGGAAAAAGTCTCCCCTTTTTGCAATGCTACTTTCAGCCTTAATTACAGTTTCTGTAAGCCTTCTCTCATTTCTTGGTAAACAGTATGCAGTTTTGAAGTGGATCTTTAGGATGAGGCATTGGCCATGAAATATGAGTGTCTCAAATTCCCACAGAACTCAATGCATCTATTCCAGAACTAAAAGCCAGCAGCCAGACCTGGAAGATTTATTACCTAAAGCTCCTTGGCAGTAAAAATAAACAAACAAAATAACAACATCATGCATTTATATAGTACTTTTAACCTGGAAAAATATCCCAAGGCACTTCAGAGAGGAGTAATCCAAAAATAGATGCAGTGCCATAAAAGGATATATAAGGAGGGGTACACGGAAAGCGTAGTCAAAAAGTTTAGTTTTAAGGAGGGTCTTAAACGAGGATAGGAAGCTGGAGAGGAAGAGATGTTTAAGGAGGAATTGCAGAGTGTGGGGTCTCTATGGCTGAAGCCACAGTCGCCAATGGTGGAATGAAGGGAGGGGGTTGCAAAGAGGCAAAGTCAGAGGAACAGAGAGTTTAGGGGATTGTAGGAGGCATGAGGCTATGAAGGGATTTAAGCACAAAGATGAGAATTTAAAATTAGAGGCATTGGGGGACAATGAGCTGTTGTAGGGGTGTTGGGCGAATGGTACTTGGTGCAGGATAGGATACAGGCACTAGAGTTTTGGATGAGCTGAAGTTTACAGAGAATGGAGGATGGGAATCCAACCAGGAGAGCATTGGAATAGTCAGATCTGAAGGTGATAAAGATATGGAGGAGGGATTCAGCAGCAGATTGATTGAGGCAGGGGAGTAGTTGGCCAATATTAGAGGTGGAAGTAGGCTGTCTTTGTGATAGAGAGGATATAGAGATGGTAGCTGAGCTTGGGGTTGAATAGGACACTGATGTTGCAAACAAACAAACAAAGTCAGGTTGAACATGAGGCCGTAGCCAGAGAGAGGGATGGAATCGGTGGCAAGGGTGCAGTTTGTGGCAAGGGCCAAAGATGATGGCTTTGGTCTTCTGAGTGTTTCACTACAGTCTGACCTCAGAGGTGGTGGGTGGGCTGAGAGAGATGGTGAAAAGGTGGAGCTGTGCATCATCAGCATACATGTGAAAGCTGACCCCATGTCTATGGTTGATGTCACCAAGGGGTGGCATGTAATTGATGAAAAGGAGGGGCCAAGGATACATACTTGGGGGACTCTGGAGGTAATAGTACAAGGGTGGAAAGAGAGGCCATTGCTGGAGATATTGCAGCTACAATCAGATAGGCAAGAGTGGAACCAAGTGAGAATAGTCCCACTGAGCTAGACAACGGAGAAGCAGTGGAGGACGATGGTGTGGTCGACTGTGTCAAAGGCTTTAGAGATGTCAAGGAGGATGGATAGAGATAATGCACTATGCTCATAGTCACCGAGAACATAATAGTGACTAGATGGGGTAACTTGGGTGCTGTGACAGGGGCAGAAACCTGATTGGAGAGATTCAAATGGAGTTTCCGGAAAGATGGGCACAGATTTGGCAGACATCAACATGTTGAAAATAGTCGTTTTTTGGGTCTCGACCGCAGCTTTATTTCCGGGTTTAACTTGGGCACGTAAAAGTACAGGCTTCCCACTGGGAATGCAAAGTTCAAAAATTTTGCAGTTGCGACCCAAAAGAACTATTTTCAACTCCCACCCGTTCTTAGGGGTTAAAATCACCCCCATAGTCTTTTTACAGCTTGGTCGACCTCTGTGCAGAGGTTGTAGTCGTCTGACAGCTGGGTGACCTTTGCCGATTCCTCTTCGCCGTCTTCTGCTCCGAGCACAAGCGATGTTGGGTTTTTAAAGCTCCATGGCAGGAACCTCACACAAAATGCAATGTTGCCAGCTTGATTCATCCTGTCACAAAGCCCTCTGCAAAGTGGTTTCTCACAGCAGCCAAGTGACCATCTGGTTGACCCTTACACATCTAGCTGCCTGCCCTTATCCTGTTCTTATCACCATCCTTGCTGCTTTTCCTGAGTCATTGTCCATAGCTGTTTGCTGTGCAATGAAAATGACCAGGGTCAGTCATTAGTCATTGGTCAGTATTTTACAATTCAGCCATCCAAGCAGACACAACTTGCAAATTAAAGCAGCACAGTTTGCAAAGCATAATGGTTAACTGCATTAAGAAAAAGATGTCAATTTATCCCTATCCACAATATTCTTACACATGGAGAAGGAATAGTGGAAGAAAGAACAGAACACTTTAGAATTCTTAAGTGGTAGAATCAGAAGATTAGCCAAAGACTTTAAAGTTGAAATTTAAAAATTCATCATATCCTAGTTGATTCTTTAAGAACTAGAATTTTTTTGCATCATCCTTACTCATTTACTTTGTGAAATTAAATGCTTGTATGATTTTCACTAACACACATATTATCTCCCTTCATATTACTCACATAAAAATAATATAAAATAAAAATATCATTTTGTCCCCAAATTATTTATATTTTGTTTTCTCTCCATATTAATTTATTTTAAAATGACTTCTTTATTGTTTAGTTTGTAATAGTCAGTTTGCTTTTGTACTCTATATGATATGTTTACATGTGCTGAGTTGCATTTATTTTGGAATATCACAACCTTTTAATTTCATGGAGAGATTTTCCATTTTGGATGTTTGTAAACCTAGTTAATGCAAATTGCGGGTAAAGGAAGGGACGTTATTGAAATAATTAAAATATGGGATGGAATGGGTAAGCTAAGCTTATAATTTTTCTGAATGGTTTGTCTTTATTAAGTCATAATATTTATATGTTTAGGGGGCATATAATGGAGAACTGTCAAGGCAGCTGTACCTCAGATTTCTTTTGCTGGAATTTGATTAGGTACAATTTTGTTTGGTAGAAATATACGTACATACAAAAACCCACACAGACGTTCTGTAGTTTAATTTTAAACCTCAACAATGCAAGATTCTGTGCTTTCTTTGGCACTTTAAAAAACTCTTTCCACCACCTTCCTTTCTATAGTGACCAGAAATAAATGCTGCACTGTATGTATTGACCAAATATTTGAGCATTGCTATGACTTCCTTGGATTTCTAGTCTTCAGCATTGCTTATTCCCTTTGATTTGTCTTTCTTCTCATTTTAAAGACGTGAGATTAACATTTGGAATTTCTTTTTATCCAGAAATCACGGAGCTGAAATTCCTCAGGGGTTGCACCAGTTTAGCACCGTAACATTAATGAAAGACCAGCAGAAGACAGCAGAGACCCAGTTCTGCCAGATCACCTATGTTTCTGAGAGTTTCCTACTTGCCTTGTAAAGTACCAAACCTTTGTCCATCTCTTACAAGGCAAATGTTTTTGGGGGGTGAGCTAGGAAGTGTGACCTGTCATGTTTTCCTACTCCAGTGGTTCAGTTGGCGCCTGGCATACCTGCAGAGGCTGGTATATCCAGTCAAGTGAGGCATACCAACCTCCACATGGGTGCATGTGGGCTCCACCAGTAGAGTCCAAGCCAGGGAATCAACCTTGACTGCTAAAGAGTGGCCCCCTTACACAGGAGTCTGAGGGGAACATGGCTGGGATCGGGGTGAGGGGCCTGAACAACTCCCAACCCCCATCGTGGGGGTAGATGCTGAAGTTTCCGGTCATACGGGGCAGGTAGGTGTTGAATATGTGCCCAGGGTGATATTTGTGCCCGCCTGTCCCATGCTAATTATGTGCTCTCCCACTAACCTCACAGACTCTGGCTGGGCCAGCTCTGGAGGACACCAGCAGGCTGGATCACGTCCTGAGAAATTTCCACCTCCTTGCCTTTTGTCTCGTTCCTCACTTCTCATAATATTGCGGTATATTCAGCTAAATGTTATTCCATTTTTAATTTGTTGCCACTTTCACTGCATAAAGTCATTAGGGAATATAGAACATGCTGCATATTATCTAGATTTTGAATTCTAATTATATATGTATCAGCATCAGTCCATAAGGCAATGCTGAGCAATCAATTAAATAGATTTATCAGTCTTGTTTTGCACCACTTCTTTTCGTTCATGTTCGAGTCATCTTCAGTAGCTGCACAACATCTAAAGTCAGGCATCCCAGTTATTGATCAGTTTATAGCATTTATGACTGAGATCAAGACATATAGAAGGACTAAATGATAGCAAGGTCCTCATATGATCAAACATTTACACATATATTGCCTTGATCTACAAGTTTATTTACATGCACAAGAAGCGGAAATCAGCACCAGTGGATTCTCTTTTGCTGATATTACGTATGAGCACTATAGTAATGTTTTCATGGCACGTTTCAACATCATTATGTCATACATTTCAGAATACAAAATTCATCAAGTATGACAGCGTCTTTAAAACACATTCTGTTCTGAATTTGTATTGTAATATAACTAACGGATGTAGCTAATCAAATGAATAGTTTTATCTGCCACCGGAATGGACAGATTCAAAGGTGAGAATGTTTCTGTAAACGGTTATGCTCTCATCCAGCTTGCAAAATAACATTCACACATTCAGCAGAAACGCCATTTATATGCATAAACGTTGGGGTGGGGGAGGGGGCGGTGGCAGCAATTAGGAGTTTTTTTTTTAAAAGCAGCGAGTTGTTACGATGTAGAATGCACGATCTGAAAAGGTAGTGGAAGCAGATTCAATAATAACTTTCAAAAGGGAATGGGATATATGCTTGAAAAGGAGAAATTTGCAGGGCTATGGGGAAAGTGCAGGGGAATGGGACTAATTGGATAACTCTACCAAAAACGCAGCACAGACATGATGGGCCAAATGGCCTCCTTCTTTGCTCTATGATTCTATGATAAATGTATTTCCACCGTACCTCCGATGAAGTTATGGCGGCAGAGTGGGACCATCGCGATGAAATTCCCGGCCAATAATTCTTTATAAAAAAATGCACATTAACAGCTCAGCGTTTCAATGCAAGTATGATATTCAGCCTCCCTATGGTGTAACCAACAGTAATCTCATGGCTCCAAATTTGTTTGGTCTCCAAATTTGTTTGTGCTAATTAAAATTCAAAAGTGTACCATACAATTTGTTCTCATTTATATTCACAAACAGACAACTACTTTTTGGTACTCCATATTAATTAAGTATCAAAGAGTTATCAGTGTTACCCTGAGGAGATGAACAGATGGACTGTCTGTAAGTTTATTTTTTACATTGATCTCTACATTAAAACTTCCATTTATATATCATGCATTATTTATTGCACCACCCAACATTGACACCTGCAAGCTTCATCATCTTTTAAAAGAAAATATTTATCCAATTATGATGTTCATGCATAAAATATATAGAAAGCAAATCAGTTTTTTTTTGCTGCAGGTGTTTAAAGTGGGAATGATGCAACAATTCAAATAAAGCAGCCTTTCTTGGTCTCCCGCATATTCAAAGTGTTGAGTTACTCAGACCTTAATACATTACTAGCCAATTTTCAGTGTGTTGCAATTTAGCAAATTTCCTGAAGCAATATATCACATCATTGACACAAGGGGGTAGATTTTAACTTTCATCGATGGGCATAAAACTGGCAGTAACGGATCAGCTACCCGTTATATATCACGCCACATTTTCCTTTCCATTCACTTCGGTGGATGTACAACGGGCAGCTGAACAGCTACTGCCAGTTTTACATCCGGTGACGAAAGTTAAAATCTACCCCAAAGTAAAAACTATTACATAGTGTACTGGTACTGAAGGATCCTGGAAAAAGCAGATCTAAAACTTGTAATAGTATTTACCTTGGTCAATTTTACTGATGACACCAAACTGGGAGGGGCAGTGGAATCGGAGGAAGTAGCTCAAAAATTACAGAATGAATTGGACAAGATAAATATGTGGGCAGATGAAATTTAATACAGACAAGTGTAAAGTACTGCACATAGGAAAGAAAATAAGCAACATACATACACCATGAATGATGCTGAAACAGTTAAGGAGGAAGCTGCCTTAGTAGACTCTATGCTAAATACAACCAACCAATGCAGAGCAGCAATCAACAGCTAATAGATGGTTATACTACAAAGCCAAAACAGTTGAATGTAAAAGTCAGAGAATGTCATGATGAAACTGTATTGTGCTTCAGTTAGACCACACCGAGCACTACCTTCAGTTCTGGCTGTTAAGACACAGGGAGGCAATCAAGTGCTGGAGGCAGTGCAGAGAAGTGTCACAAGACTGATCCCTAGTGTTAGAGGTCTGAGTTATTAGGAAAGACTGGAGAAATTTGGGTTTTTCAGCTTGGAAGGAAGGCATCTGACGTCATTGCAGAAAACATAGAAAATAGGAGCAAGAGTAGGTCATTCGGTCCTTCGGGCCTGCTCCGCCATTCAAAATGATCATGGCTGATCGTCTAACTCAGTACCCTGTTCCCGCTTCTTCCCCATATCCCTTGATCCCTTTCGCATTAAGAAATATATCTATCTCCTTCTTGAATACATCTAATGACTCAGCCTCCACTGCCTTCTGTCGTAGAGAATTCCACAGGTTCACCACCTTCTGAGTGAAGAAATTTCTCCTCATCTCGGTTCTAAATGGCATAACCCGTATCCTGAGACTGTGACCCCTGGTTCTGGACTCCCCAGCCATCGGGAACATCCTGCATCTAGTCTGTCTAGTCCTGTTAGAATTTTATATGTTTCGATGAGATCACCTCTCATTCTTCTAAACTCGAGTGAATATAGGCCTAGTCGACCCAATCTCTCCTCATACGTCAGTCCTGCCATCCCAGGAATCAGTCTGGTAAACCTTCGTTGCACTCCCTCCATGACAAGGGCATCCTCAGATAAGGAGACCAAAACCGCACACAATACTCCAGATGCGGTCTCACCAAGGCCCTGTATAACTGCAGTAAGACATCCCCGTTCCTGTACTCAAATCCTCATGCAATGAAGGCTAACATACCATTCGCCTTCCTAACTGCTTGCTGCACCTGAACGCTCGCTTTCAGTGACTGGTGTACAAGGACACCCAGATCTCTTGCACCTCCTCTTTTCCCAATCTATCACCATTCAGATAATAGTCTGCCTTTCAGTTTTTACAACCAAAGAGGATAACCTCACATTTATCCACATTATACTGCATCTGCCATGTTCTTGCCCACTCACCCAACTTGTCTAAATCACATTGGAGTCTCTTTGCATCCTCCTCACAGCTCACATTCCACCCCAGCTTTGTGTCGTCTGCAAATTTGTAAATGTTACATATAGTTCCCTCATCCAAATCATTGATATATATTGTGAATAGCTGGGGCCCAAGCACTGATCCCTGCGGTACCCCACTAGTCGCTGCCTGCCACCCGGAAAAAGACCCGTTTATTCCTACTCTCCGTTTCCTGTCTGTCAACCAATTCTCAATCCATGCCAGTATATTGCCCCCAATCCCATGTGCTTTAATTTTGCAAACTGACCTCTTGTGTGGGACCTTATCAAAAGCCTTCTGAAAATCCAAGTACACCACATTCACTGGTTCTCCCCTATCTATTCTACTAGTTACCTTCTCAAAAAACTCCAGTAGATTTATTAAGCATGATTTCCCTTTCATAAACCCATGCTGACTTTGTCCAATCCCGTTAATGCCCTCCAAGTGTTCTGTTATCACATCTTTTACAATAGACTCTAGCATTTTCCCCACAATTGATGTTAGGCTAACTGGTCTGTAATTCCCTGTGTTTTCTCTCCCTCCTTTTTTAAATAGTGGGGTTACATTTGCCACCCTCCAATCTGTAGGAACTGTTCCAGAGTCTATAGAATTTGGGAAGATGATCACCAACGCATCCACTATTTCCAGGGCCATTTCCTTTAGTACTCTGGGATGTAGATTATCAGGCCCTGGGGATTCGTCAGCCTTTAGCCTCATTAATTTCTCTAGCACTATTTTTTTAAACTAATACTGGTTTCCTTCAGTTCCTCCCTCTTACTAGACCCTTGGTTCCCTAACATTTCTGGGAGGTTATTTGTGTCATTGGTGCTGTCCTCACAAAGGAGGTGTTTAATTGTTCTGCTATTTCTTTATTCCCAATTATAATTTCCCCCATTTCTGACTGTAAGGGACCTACATTTGTCTTCACTAATCTTTTTTTCTTGACATATTTATAGAAGCTTTTACAGTCAGTTTTTACATTCCCTGCTAGTTTACTCTCATACTCTATTTTTCCCCTCTTAAATCAATCTCTTTGTTCTCCTTTGCTGAATTCTAAACTGTTCCCAATCCTCAGGCTTGCCGCTTTTTCTGGCAATTTTATATGTCCCCTCTTTGGATCTAATATTATCCCTAATTTCTTTTGTAAGCCACGGTTGAGCCACCTTTCCTGTTTTATTTTTGCGCCAGACAGGAATGAATAATTGTTATAATTCCTGCACAAGTTCTTTAAATATTAGCCATTACCTATCCACCGTCATCCCTTTTAGTAAAGTTCCCCAATCTATCATATCCATCTTGCACCTCATACTTTCGTAATTTCCTTTATTTAGATTCAGGACCCTAGTTTCAGAACTTGGTGTAGGGGTAAAGAAGACAGTTAACAGTATGGAAAAGGTAAATCCAGAATATTACTTTAAATTGAATTGGGGCACAGGTTCAAACTAATCCTTCTTCTCAACCTGTCTGCAGCCTTTGACACAGTTGACCATAGCATCCTCCTCCAATGCCTTTCCTCCTTTGTCCAGCTGGGGGGACTGCCCTCACCTGGTTCGATTCCTATCTATCCAGTTGTAGCCAGAGAATCACCTCCAATAGCTTCTCTTCCTGCTCCCGCACCATTACGTCTGGCGTTCCCTAAGTATCTATCCTGGGCCTCCCCCTATTTCTCACCTACTCACTGCCCCTCGGCGACATCATCTGAAAACATAACATCAGGTTCCACACGTACTCTGACAACACCCAACTCTACCTCACCACAACCTCTCTCGACCCTTCCACTGCCTCTGATTTGTCATGCTGCTTGTCTGACTTCCAGTATTGGACTAGCAGAAATTTTCTCCAATATTGAGAAGACTGAAGCCATTGTCTTCTGTCCCCACCACAAACTCCAATCCCTAGCCACTGACTCCATCCCTCTCCCTGGCCACTGTATGAGACTGGACCAGACTGTTCACCACCTTGACTTCCTATTTAACCCTGAGCTGAGTTTCCGACCCCTTAGCCTCTCCATCACCAAGACCACCTACTTCCACCTATGTATCAGTCTCCTGCCTCAGGCCATCTGCTGCTGAAACCCTCATCCAGGCCTTTATTACCTCTAGACTCAACCATTCCATTGCTTTCCTGTCCGGCCTCCCACCTTGCACCCTCCGTAAACTTGAGCTCAACCAAAATTCTGCTGCCCATGTCCCTACTCACACCAAGTCCCGTTCACCCATCACCCCTGTGCTCACTGACCTACATTGGTTCCCAGTCTGGCAATGCCTCGATTTTGAAATTCCCATCCTGGTTTTCAAATCCCTCCAAGGCCTTGCCCCTCCCCGTCTTTGTAACCTCCTCCAGTCCTACAACCCTCCAAGATCTCTTTACTACTCCAATACTGGCCTCTTGTGCATCCCCGATTTTCTTCGTCCACCATTGGCGGCCATGCTTTCAGCTGCCTAGACCATAAGCTCTGGAATTCCCTCCCTAAATCTCTCTCTCCTCCTTTAAGATGCTCTTTAAAACCTACCCCTTTGACCAAGCTTTTGGTTATCTATCCTAATATATCCTTATGTGGCTCAGTGTCAAATTGTGTTTGAAAATCACTCCTGTGACACGCCTTGGGACATTTTACTCCATTAAAGGCCCAAATATATGTAAGTTATTGTTGTACAAGGGAAATTTGGGACTGATCTCAGGAAATTCTTCTTCACACAAAAAGAGTGATCACTACATGGAACAAACTTTCAGATGCTAAAAATAACATTTATTCTTCTATACAATAACACGTGACCAAGGAAAATGGTGGCCGAAAAAATGATTTGAACAACTTGATTGGTTGATTACCACTGTTTATGTCCATAATCCCTGTCTGTTGCTGGTGAAGCAAACTCATGGCTGTGGGAACACCATGAATTCAGAACCAGTTGTAGGCACCCACAACCTTACAGTTTCAGTGCAACCCCCCAGTAGAAGGTCAGCCCCCAGCCTGCTGGCAAATGCCAGTGGATGACACATTCACACTCCCACTCAGGCACCTTTGTGACAATTTTTGGCAGGTTTTCTAAGTCACCATTCTTAGTGAGCCCTGGCAGTATTACAATGGACTTGTGCTTCAGGAACTGCCGGTGCAAGAATGAGTCTCATACAATGTAAAAGCAGTTATAAATCCTCTTCATTTCATTAGATTTCATTCTCAGTTTCATCTCACCTGGGCATATTTCACACTTAGTACAGCTCTATTCAAACATACTTTTGACCTTTTTGAATATGTCAGGCAAGGAGACAGAACTCATCAGACTGATGATTCCTCCCTCCATCGCCCCCATCAAACGGTTGAAATATTTCACCCCAGGTGTGACATGCCTTCTCCGCTTACTTTTTTATGGATCCACATAAATGGGTGTGTGAGGGGTTTCTGAAACAAAACCTAGTAAGATGTTTGTTAACAGTTTGATAAAGAGTTAAGCTATTTGAAAAAAAACTAAGAGGACAAGCAACGAGAGAGAAAATTAACCTAACTTCCCCAACAAAAGCAATAGAAATGAAGATAAAGAGTAATTCTGCCCAGCCACACAAGGATTATGACATTTTAGTGCATGCACACTACTCACAACAAAGCAGAGTGAAGAGGGGCAGGCTGAGTAGGAGGGCCCATGACTAACTCAATGTGGACTCCAAAATCACAAGGTCATCTGTGCAGTAACTTACACTGGTTGACGCACCCCAGTATTACAATTTACGCTCCATTCCTGCGGTGAACTCCTTTATAGTGCATTGTTTTCGTCAGTTTTAGACTTCCTAGGGGAGATTCGAACTCCCTCTGCCATGTGAAAATGGGGAGATAGTGAAGTCAAAATGGAGCAGGTGGACTTACCACCCCATTCCTATTCCACATAGGACCCTGAAGCAATTGTAACGGCCTACAAGGCAGAGCATGTGTTTGAACACTCTGCTCAGTAAATCCTGATGGTACAGAAGAGGCCTGAAAAGTTAAGTTAAAATTATTTTTATAGGGCCAGTTGAAGTGGGAATGTTCCTCCGGGCTCCACAAGAGTAACAAAGGTCACTGCTGCTCCTGGTTCCCACAATCCCCACCCCTGAACCTACTTTCTTGCAGGCCAGCCTCTAGGCCGCTCAATATTACGCCAGCAAGCTATCGGATGCCCATTCAGGGTGTTCAGCTCGCTGGTAGCACGTTGATGAGATCCAGTCCTCAAAATGGATCAGGCTGCCGGCTGGCAAAGCGAGATAGTTATAATCTACCCTCCTGTGTAGGTTCATAACACTTCCATTTTCTCCTGGCTTGAACTAATTTCCACCTCCAAATACTAAAGGGGTGGGGGGTGGAAATGGAAGGGATTTTCAACTGCTTGCCGCGGGAGGCTGTGTAAATATGCAAATCGGGGTCCTACGCTGGTTGCAATTTTCATGGAGAAAGAGGTGGAGCATGTGAAGTGCACGCTGGTCCCACTTTCTCCAGGCGTTGAGAGGCTTAAATAGTTGTCCTTAAAAAGGACCACTGGAGGACACTGAGAAAAGGCAAGTTTTCTTTTTTTCTAAAAAAGGATTTTTGTGAGGCCTTTGGAGCCCCACAAAAATATTCCAGCTTGCTGCCAGCCCATTCTCAACTCCCTCCCAACCAGCCCCGGTATCCGCTCCCCTCCCAATGGCCGTCAGCTCCATGCAGAAGGTGGATATTCTACAGCACCAAACCAGCGAGTTGCACCAGAGCTCCTTTTTGCAAACGCAGCCCGCTGGTACAATTTAAATGAAGCCTGGAACTGAAAGTGATGTAGGACTCTCAGCCGGACACACCGCCAATATTGTGCCCATTTTGGGCCCCAACCAAAAATCTCCCTCAATACATGTCTAAGAAAAAGTATCTTAATAATCTAATTTATAAAAAAAAATGCATTTTATCAGTTTGACAATCTAGAAGTTTTCCTCAAACTAATTTATGTCAGCTTTAAGCTCTAAGCTAACGCTACCAATATTTCAAAAGAAATATATAGTGGTAGATTTTCACTACTGGGTGGAAAATGGGAATTAGCAGATCAACCGGCTGTTATACAGAGCGCCCAATTTTCCTTTCCATTTGACTGTAATATATTAGAGCCGGACGATCTGCCGCTGCCAGTTTTCTGCCTGGCTGTGAAAGTTAAAATTACCCCATAGTTTCAAAACTTTTGCTTAAATGAAAATGAAACACGCTCATAACATGTCCCAATTTTTATGTGGGAGGTGAAGATTTCATCTTAACTTGAATTCTAAACAAAGACTTACACAGACCACAGAGAATAAGCAAGCCTCCCTCGAACCAGAATTAAACACTGCAACAAAATCAGGAAAAGTAATATCAAAAGCAGTTGTTAATTACCACACTGTTAAATTTCAGAGACATAAAATGAATAATTAAACAGCACTTCAGGATTATAGCAAGATCTAGCTACAGGCTGGCTTTTTCTTTTTTTTTCCATGCCACATATTCTAATCTTTTCCCTTTTTTTTAATGTCACATTTATCAAATCATGTAAAAAATCAAAAGCTGTCCTCAAGCAAAACACCCTGAACCCATGTTGTTGTCTCGCTTTGCACACCCTTGGACTTGGCAGAACATCAACCACCAAATTAAACCAGTACTTTGTTTATCAGGAGTCCTGGTGGGAGCAGCTTAATATCACAAACTAATGCCAAAAAATTCTAGAAACATAGTACATTCTGGAAACAAAAAACATACAGCACTGGGGAGAAATAATTCAACACCAAGCACAGTTTATCCCAGAGCTGCAAATATTGAAGGCTGTGTTTATTTACACCACTGGTTGCAAGGTTTTGCAAATACGCAAATTTGTTATTCTCACCAACAGGGAGTGGGAGGGCAATTCTCGTCCAACCCTTTGTCTGGAATGTGTAATTTGATCCTGTCTGCTGCAGAGTAATCCAAGTTCTCTGCAATGTGTAATTTGATCCAGTCCTTGTCAGGCAGGTTACAGAGTTCAGACAAGGCACAGTGCAAACACTACTGACAGCACTAACTCTACCGAGTTCAGAGAATGCACGGAACTGACACTACCAAGTTCAGAGAACTCACAGCACTAACATTACAGCGCTAACACTACCGAGTTCAGAAAGGAAGGGGTGAGGCCATGGAGGGATTTTAACATGAGGATGAGAATTTTAAAATCAAGGTGTTGGTAGACCAGGAGCCCACATAGGTCAGCGAGCACAGGGGCGATGGGTGAATGAGATTTGCTGCAAGTTAGAATACACACAACAGAGTTTTGGATGAGCTCAAGTTTATCGAGGGTGGAAGATGGGAGGCCAGCCAGGAGAGCGTTGGGATAGTCGAGTATGGAAGAAATAAAGGCATGGATGAGGGTTTCAACAACAGATGGTCTGAGATGGGTTATGTTGTGGAGGTGGAAATAGGTTGTCTTTGTGATGGAGAGGATATGGAGTCAGAAGCTCATTTCAGGGTCAACTTGGATGCAGAGGTTGCGAACAATTTGTTTCAGTGGCCAGGGTGGGGTATGGAATCAATTGTGAGAGAACAGAGTTTGTAGCAGGGACTGAAGAGAATGGGCAGGATTTTATCTTGGAGCCGGGAACCCAGCATGTCCGCAGATATTCTCATGGGGAACCCGGAAGCCAAATGAATGCATCACAATCTGCGATCACAGCTGAGTTGAAGGTAAGTATTTGTACTTCCAGATATCCCACACTCCAGGCAGTAGAATTGACAGGCTGGCTGCCTGTTGGAAGTGAAAGGAGCTGCGAACCAGCAAGGAGGAGTGCAATAAAGGCACTCACTGAGGATCCGACCCTTCCTGCCTGCTTTCATCTGACCTGAATCGGAAGCGATGGGAAACCTGAATAGGCAAGGTTAAATTTGTTTGACATTTCTAATACACAAAAAATTAAGTGCCTCAACTGTCGCAATGAGGTACATTGCCCCTTTAAGTATCGGCCTGCTGGCTTTAAGTGAGGACGGGACTTCCAGACATCTGTTGCGCATGCATGCATTCAAATGCGCCAGCGTTAAACCCGAAAGCATGGTCCCGCTCCAAAAATCAACCATTTTTACTGCTAACACACCCGTCCTTGGGGGTTAAAATTACCCCCAATATCTTTGGTCTTCCCAATGTTGAATTAGAGAAATTTGCAGTTCATCCAAGACTGGATGTTGGACAAGCAGATAATGCACAGTTGATGCAAGTCTGGAGGGCCTCTTGCACTGCCACACACCCCCACAGATATAGGATGTCTCTCCATCTGTTCGCCTCTTGCACCAAGGTCTCTAGTGCATCAGCAGAGACTCTTGGTGCATGCACTCTCGCAGGCCTGGTACAAACTCAGATTGGCAGATTGGTGAGGTCTGGCAACTCAGATTGGAGGATGTGGGATTTAGTAGTGTGCAACCTTTATTCAATATTTTAACATAACTCATCAGTGTGTAAACATAGGGATGGGACCTGCATCTGTGTTTTATGTGTGCGATGTCTGATCTCCGTTCAGACAGTAGACTGTTATTTTCAGCAGATAAGAGGTACCAGCAGCCCTTAAGAGATTTTTAAGAAACATCCTCCCTTTAAAAGATTGAGCCCCCCATGGTGGGGGAAACACAAATTGCATTGATTCCACATGCAAGGCATGGAATGGAACGTTGATTGCAGTTGAGTCCTCGGGTAGGCCAAAACTTGTGTCCTGCTTGTGCAGAGGCCATTGGGCATGGGGTAATATCACATCAGGCTACCTACGCCCAAAAATGGCACCTATCCAATTTTTCTCTCAGGTAGCTGTTGGGAATTGTAGGCAAAGTGTTGAAATTAATTTCTGAGCAGTCAAGGCTACTTTGTAAGACTGCTATGTATGCACGCAGTAACTGTTGCCAGTACAGAAGTCACAACAGCTCCTATACTCTCCTCCTAATGTCTGGCTGCTTGGCGACTACATTGATCTCCTGGACTGCCAGTGACCAGGGTTTTCCTCACTTCATGTCCTGCCTCCCTCATTGCATTGCAGATGTGGGTCCTGGACTCCTCCAATTGTCCAATCATCAGCACCGTGAGAGAAGAGACTGTCTCCACTGCCTGCCTACAAGACCAATGCTCCTGAAACATTGATCTTTAACAGCCTAGACCCCTGAGACCTTGGTCTTGGAATCCTCAGCTGAGGCCTCTTGCTTATATCACCTCTGGGGAGAGACATATGTCTCCTCAAATTTGCTTGCCAGCTCCTCCTGCTCATTGCTGTTTTGGGATCCACCCAGTAATATCTGCTCTGTCAGTACTACCACCTCCCTGAATGGGTTTATCTGAGTTGGTGCTTGAGTAAACAAGATGCCATGACAGAATGGGTGGACCCAGGTGCAGGAAGGGTCCTTCTGGAGGCACCTGGCTTCTCAGATGTTTCTTTCTTTAAGCATTCAGCACCTTTGAGGGATGCAAAGGACTACCAATTGACTTGTGCATCATGAGGCTGTGGCATTCTTCAGGATTGCAGTGCTTCCCTGCATCGCATCAAGACCTGACTGCTGCCATTATAAAGACCTTACTGCGATTCTCACAGAATTTTGGTCCTTGCCAACCTGGAGGTGGGTTTTAATCGTCGAAGTATTGTGCACCAAGATATTAAGAGAACTCCATGAGGAGGCACAAAATTAGTTCTGTTGCCAGGCAGAGGAGCAACACAGTAGCTACTTCCCTGGTTTAGGGCTGACCAAACAGACAAGCAGGTGAATTAAGTAGCTATGAAGACTGGCAAGTTTGGCAAGCCAGGTCCCACTCTGTAGAGGGCTGCGTGACACCCATTTGTGCCAGTCGTTGTGAACCTGGAGTCACGCATGGCACACTATCAGCAAGATCTATAAAAACTCCAGTCTGCTGGAGGAGTGAGGCCTTCACATTGGGCAGTCTCACACCTCGCTTTGACTCTGAAAACACCCAAAAATTGACTTGTGGGCCCCTTTAAATATGTGGCCCCATGAACGGGCACTGCAAGGTCATGCGGGGGGCTGTAGCCGTTTCTCCGAGACTGAATTTGACAAATCCACAGCACTGACTATTCTACATAATTTGAGCTGCAAGGTTGGTTTAGTGAGGCGCATTTCATTCAATGAGAGTGGGTGAGGGTGATGTCATTGGAAGTGACATCACTAGCGGAGCTGTAGCTTTTTAGCAGGCACAGAGTGATGTCACGTGTTGATCGAAAAACGGAACTACCCACACTGTCACTAATCACTCAGTCAAACTAAACACTCTGGGAGAGAACTGCGGTGAATGAAGTGGCATTACGAGTGGGTCATAGATTGTTTTCAGATTTATTGGATAGAAAGTGGAGGGTCACCTTTCACATTACAAAGTGAATAGTGACACTGTGTCCTAACATCCAGATTTCGGTCTGATGTTGTCAGTTGCCGGACCTGCGCCAGGCTTTCCGAGAAATCAACTCACTGCCGTTTATGCTCGAGCACGATCCAGGCTGAACTGTGGGGGGGGGGGGGGGGGTCATGGGAGCGTGATTCATCCACCCAGCACCACCACAGCCCCCTGCACTCCCCCAACCACCACCCCCACCTCGGCCCCCTACACTCCCCCGGCCCCCCGCTCTCCACACCCCCGGCCCCCTCCGCTCCCCGCAGGTCCTGCCCCCTCCCCCGCAGGTCCCACCCCGCCCCCTCCCCCGCAGGTCCTCAAGATCGGAATCCCATGCGTGCGCATCAGCGAAAGAGAAAGTTCTCATTCCCTCTCAATATACACAGCGAATACTGAAAGCATCTTCTTTCGTTTTTTTGTTATCATCATATAATCGGACCTCCACATCTTTTCCAAATATACTAATAACCTATTTCTTGCTGCTCATGGATTGCTCCACTCCAGAATGGGACAGAAAGATATGGAGATAACTTGCAGCAACACAGAGTCAACAGAAGATTATGTTATACCATATTCCAAGGCCTTTCTAAAATATTTCAACATGTAGGGCTTTGGTCATTCTACAATCCAGGCAGAAATCAAATCTTCCTGTTTATAATATAACTGGAAATAAACTAAAATAACTGGAAAGTTTCATCAACTTTGCTTCCAATTTCCACCCTTCCCTCACCTTCACATGATCCATCTCCGACTCTTCCCTTCCTCGACTTCTCTATCTCCATTTCTGGGGATTGGCTGTCAACTAATATCTATTATAAGCCCACCAACTCCTACAGTTACTTTGATTACTCTTCCTCCCATCCCGCTTCCTGTAAGGACTCTATTCCCTTCTCTTAGTTTCTCCATCTCATTTGTTCTGACGATGCCACCTTCCACACCAGTGCTTCCGATATGTCTTCCTTTTTCCTCAACCGAGGATTCCCCTCCACTGTAGTTGTCAGGACCCTCAACCACGTCCGTCCTATTTCCTGCACTTCTGCCCTCGCCTCTTCTCCTCCCTCCCAGAACCATGATAGGGGCCCTCTTGTCCTGTCCTTCCACCCCACCAGCCTCCACATTAAACGCATCATCCTCTGCCATTCCCACCACCTCCAGCGCGATCCCACCACCAAACACATCTGCCCCTCCCCTCCCAACATTCCAAAGGGACCGCCCCCTCCGCAACACCCTGGTCCACTCTTCCATCACCCCCAACACCTACCCTTCTGCCCACAGCACCTTCCCGTGTGAGCGCAGGAGATGCAACACCTGCCTCTTCACCTCCTCCCTTCCCACCGTCCAGGGTCCCAAACACTCCTTCCAGGTGAAACAGCAGTTTACCTGTATTTCTTTCAATTTAGAATACTGTATCTGCTGCACACAATGCAGTCCCCTCTTCACTGGGGAGACCATATGCAGATTGGGTGATCGCTTTGCTGAGCATCTCCACTCTGTCCGCGAGCGTGACCCTGACCTGCCGGTCGCTTGTCATTTTAATTCCCTGTCCCACTCCCATTCTGACCTCGGCCTCTTACGCTGTTCCAATGACGCTCAACGGAAGGTACTTTAGGCACTTTACAATCTTTTGGACACAACATTGATTTCAATAGCTTCAGACCATAACCATTGCTCCCTTATTTTTTTGTGGCACTGCAGGTGCTGGTAATGGTTCTGCTGTTGCCATTTATAGCTCCTCTAGACCGATCTTTTGTTTCTTTACTTGTTCCCATTACCACCCTCCTTGCCCTTGCATCATCAGCCTTTTTATCATTTAATCACTCTTGCCCTCCCCTCCTTTTCCCTGGCTCTGTACTTGATTAAAAACTGTTAACTCTTTAACATCTTCCAGTTCTGACGAAAGGTCTTCGACCTGAAATGTTAACTCTGTTTCTTTCTCCACAGATGCTGCCTCACTTGATGACCTTCTCCAGCATTTTCTGTTTTTATTTCAGATTTCCAGCATCCACAGTATTTTGCTTTTGAAATCTTCCTTTTTAATGCACTTAGAAAGAATGTAATAGGCAACCAAACCTCCAGCTTTTCAGAGAGCAGGTCACCATCAGGAGTTACATTAAGGAACTCAGACAGGAACAAAGCAATTCCTACCAATGAAAACAAACTAGAAAACACAGTTTTGCTTCCTCCTTTCCACATTCCAAACACAATTAAATCACAAACTATTTAACCAACAGGTACATCTATCTCAGAAATGTGTGTGTACATGCTGGCTTTTAGAAATGTTGCAGTCAGTCAATCAAGTCCTGCTGATTTTAATGTACTCCTTCAGTACTGCACTGGAGTGTCAGTCTAGATTTTATGCTCAGATCTCTGGAATGGGACTTGAACCCACAACCTTCTGAATCAACGGTAAGAGTGTTGCCACTGAGCCATGGCTGACATTAGCTATTGACACAAACTACCCAGTGGATTATTTTAGCAATAAGAAACCTCAAAATGAAAATATAGGAGATGGAAAATACCTCAATGACACAGCTACATTTGTTCCTCCATGGAACTCAAAGTTATAGTGGGTTTTTGTACAAGTAATGGAATCCATGAAACTCACCATCACTTATGAGATATTCTGTGAGTGCTTCGGGTTCTGATAAAAACTTAAGTGCATTTTAAATAAATTCCAGACTGCCGCTGTCACTTCATACATACAAATTACTAGGTTTAAATTTTCACATCTGTGATGTATAAATTCCCACAGGCCGTGACATGGCAATTTTGTTGATAGAATAAAAGTAATGAAATCTGACTTCCAACTATTTTCTGAAGGATAATGTTAGAGGCCATCACTGTTCATCCCAATATCATATCTGACCTTACGTCATTCAGCATAGTCATTCAATTGATCCAGCATAATCAATCCAAAGCTACAAATACAAAAAATAGCATTTAAAATTTAAGAGTTGCTAAAAGTAAAATAGTGTTAATGAAGATGGATGGATCAGTACACGAGAGCCTCACAGCACAAACCATGCTACTTACAGGGCTGTGTCTGTCACTTCTGACTGATTGATTGCTGGAGTATTTATTATAGCTATCCTGTATGAATGTGTGTTTTATGCTGAAGTTGGGGACAAACAACTGATTATATCAAAGTTCACTGGTTCCCACTTTACCATTTATGTGAACATCATTTCCACTTTCAGCACCAAATTTATCACAAAAGCTCATATAATTTAGCCTGGCTACTGCACAGGTCCATGTGAAACTTCAAAATGAAGCCCCGATAGCATTAGGGAAAACAGAATTTGAAACTCCCCAAGATGAAAGTCAAATATTGTTTTTTTTGTTACTTAGGAATCATTTACCCACTCCATCTCTCTTAATGGAAGCACTTACTTTCACCAGTACCAGACAATGGGTCAGCTCTGACATTTTGTCGATTGCTATCAGCTTCAGGGTGTATGGGTGAGTGGAAACGTGCAAAATGAAGAAACTGTTTCTTACCGTTCAATACAGAATCACTCAAAATGTTAGAGCCAATTCAGAGTGCTCAGAGCCAACATCACAAATTATTAGTAACCATTAATTACTACTTTGTGCTTCCTGGACAAAGGGTGCATTTCATCACTCACAATGTCATATTTTTGTTTGATTTCTTCTTTTTCCTTTGCACCACCCTCCTCCTCCTCCTCTTCTTCTTCTTCTTCTTCTTCTTCTAGTCAGGAAAATGAGCTTTAACCTCTTCAGTGTTTTTGATCTTAAAGCTGTTCTATCAGTGAAGCAGAAGAAATAGTTCCACTAATAATGTGAATGGAGTATTCGCTTTCACAGTCAGGTGATCCACTTAGTGTCTGAGCTGAAAAGCCATCACATATTAGATAAACTTGATCATAACTAGAATATACATCCTTAGAGTAACAATCTTTGTGCTTCATTCAGATTATAACATTTATGCAAACTGGGTCAGTAACATTTTAACACTGGCTTACTTGCCATCCAATTAGATATCAGTTGCACAATCGATGATTGTAAATCCATGAGGCAGAAGTTGTGCTGTGAAGCAATGGGAACCAAGTGCCATTATGTCCTTAACCCTTTCCATCCAATAAGTCAAAGGACCTGGGAACCTGGGAATTCCTATTGCAAAGCGGAGTAATCCCACAGATAGCTGGCTGGGAAACATTTAACATGGTGAAAGGGAAGTCAATATTGGGAATTTTAGCTTTTACTACTTAGGGTGATAATAAACTAAGAATAATTATTGACCTTTCCAGAAAATAGACTATTATTTTTAGACAGTAATTGACAGCTGCACTACTGCTTGCTACTGGTGCCTGATTTAAATATACAATTTATTTATCAATTGGCTTGAATTGAAATCATTATGGCAAGTGAAACCAATCCACTACCATGCAGTTCTTTTAATTGATAGCTGAGTTGTGAATGGAGCTGAACATTCTCGAACTGTCAGTGAGCAGTCCCACTCCAAATTTATGGCAGAGGGAAGGTCATGAATGAAACAGCTGAAGATGGTTGGGCCAAGGATTTGGTTAATTATGATGGCCAAAGAAATTTGATGTGGACAGGATACAGTAATTTCTTCAAAATGTTTGCCTACCAAAAGGCACCTTTTTTTATTTATACAGGTGCTACAGCCCTTTTAAATAGGTGTGGCAGCACCAGATAACTTGCCCCTTAGTCAGTGAGCTACCTGTGACTGGTAGATTCCCCCCAGGAGCTCATATTGAATGAGTAACAAATGCAAAAGCAAAAGCAGGGGAACAGATGCACACAATTCAAGTGAATGCAAAGCCTGCAATGCACTGTTCAATGCATAGCCAACAGAAAATCTATCCTGTGGTGAAAACTTAAAAGGTTGGACTTCCACCCAGCCACCCAATTCCACCCTGACCCCAACACATTTTCCTGGATCAGGAGTGATTAAGGATGCAGGGCTGGCTCCCAACAAGATTCCTGGCCTGCCACTGTGAGGCCAGAAAATCCCATTTGCTGGGCCAGAGGTGGCAGTGAGTGACCTTAAAGGGGTAGAAGAACCCCAAACAGCAAGGAAGCTCCCAGCTTTGAAGGGCTTGGGGACTGAATTGGAGGGAGGGGAGACCTCTACAAGCGCCTTTCCCTCCATTAACAGAAAATTGGTACCTCAAGCCTACCTTTCTCCAGGCAGTTTTGGTGAACACAATAGGTGGGAAATGCGACAGGTGGGGAAGGGGTGACAAGTGGCCATCGCAAGGAGGTTGGGAGGGAAAGTGAAGTCGGGACAGGGAGATGGAATTAAGCCTGACTGCTACATTTTCCCGCCATTTCCATCGTCTTCCCACCCAATTTAGGGCGAGATTGTGGAGGTAATTTTCAGCCCAAATTCTCCACATTGCCTTTAAGTGTGCATGTAGTATAATTACAAGATTGTTTTGTTACAAATAGCAAAATATCTACCATCGAGGGTCATTGATATAAATGGAACATTACTGCCAAAAAAAAGACATGAACGCGTGAGGGCTGTACTCAGAAAATTAGTGACTTATGATATATTGCCAAAGAAAAAATATAACTAATTTAAGTCACAGTGTAAGATACCCATGTATCAAAAAATATTAACATCGACCAAACAACGGGTGACACAAATATTTCACCTTGTGAAACATGAACCTGACACCTCTGACCGGTGATTTTGGCAACATTCGATTATTTTCTCAAACCCACAGTATGTCACTTTGGATATTACACACTCAGTAATTATTAAGACACAATATGAAAATTCTTCAAATCACATGTTCTTTGTCCATGATCATTTGCTTTTTGCTAATCAACTTTAAAGTTGCAAATTTTTGCTAAGTCAAACAATTGAGCAAAGCTCTTGTTCTCAAACTACTGGAGATCATTCTTCAAAATCATTAGCTGAGAAATTGCAGTAGCACCAGAATCTGGTGTGAAATGGGCGTGGCAAAGGGAGCGTGCACCCAATGACATTGGACTGAGGCTTGGTGGAAATTGGGCCTTGGACTTCAATTGTATAAAACCGGCGAGCCGTGGATGCCGATCCCAATGTAGCTCACCAGTCAGGGCCTCAGGAAAATCAGTAGGTCCAGACTTGTTGGGGTTGGCGGGGGCGGGAGGCGAACTGAATGTGGGGTAAGCCAGGGTTGGCATCAGCCTGAGTACTGTCGTGGAGCCAGGAGGAACACTCGTGCATTAACTTAACTAAGCACTTACCATTTTGTCAGCACCCTGCAGCGGTCCCTTTAAGGACTGCTGATAATGTTGCCATCGACCCAGAAAAACTGACCAGAGCTTGCACACTGCATGCTTTGCTCAGTTTATGCCAAATTTGAGAGAGGAGTTCGAAAGCAGGTGTTAGGACCCTTATTAGCATGATCAAGGGGCCTAACATGCAATGTATCCAAGTTTGCTGATGATACAAAGCTAGGTGGGAAAGTAAGCTGTGAGAAAGACACAAAGGGATAGAAACAGGTTAAATGAGTGGGCAAGAAGCTGGCAGATGGAGTATAACGTGGGGAAATGTGAGGTTATTCACTTTGGTAGGAAGCATAGAAAAACAGAATATTTTTTAAATGGTGAGAAACTATTAAATGTTGGCGTTCAGAGAGACTAGGGTGTCCTGGTACGAGAAACACAAAAAGTTAGCATATAGGTACAGCAAGCAATTAGGAAAGCAAATAGCATGTTGGCTTTTATTGCAAGGCTTTTATTTCAAGAGTAAGGAAGTCTTACTACAATTGCACAAGGCTTTGGTGAGACCACACCTGGAGCTTTGGTCTCCTTATCTAAGGAAGGATGTACTTGCCTTAGAGGCGATTCCATGAAGGTTCACTAGATTAATTCCTGGGATGAGAGGGTTGTCCTATGAGGAGACGTTGAGTAGAATGGGCCTATTCTCCTGGAGCTTAGAAGAATGAGAGGTGATCTCATTGAAACAGATAAGATTCTGAGCGGCTTGACAGGGTAGATGCTGAGAGGTTGTTTCCACTGGCTGGAGAATCTAGAACTGAAGGGCATAGTCGCAGGATAAGGTGTCGGCCATTTAAGACTGAGATGAGAAGGAATTTCTTTTCTCAGAGGGTTGTGAATCTTTGGAATTCTCTACCCCAGAGGGCTGTGGATGCTGAGTCGTTGAGTATATTCAAGGCTGAGATGGATAGATTTTTGGACTCTAGGTGAATCAAGGGATATGGGGATCAGGTAGGAAAGTAGAGTTGAGGTAGAAGATCAGCCATGATCAGATTGAATAGCGGAGCAGGCGGTATGGCCTACTCCTGCTCCTATATCTTATGATTTTATGTTCTCACAACATCTATTTCAGACGAGTACCCTGGACTCATGGAAGTCGCCGGCAGTTTGCGCATTTCTGGGGAAGACCAGGCACAAGAAATCGTGCCCAGAAATTGATCCCCCCAACACTAATTTATCGCTCAAAAAAAACGGGCGCGATGGGGACCAATTTCTCCACCTATGTCTTCCACCAATCTCACCAGCTCTCCTTCTTACTGTGCTTCTATGTCACCATTCAGACCTTCAGAAAATGAACTGAAAGCCTTCTTGATAGAAATACTGGTGCTTTGAAGATCAACGTAAGCTTGAGGAACTTTTTTTTTATTCGTTCACGGGATGTGGGCGTCGCTGGCGAGGCCGGCATTTATTGCCCATCCCTAATTGCCCTCGAGAAGGTGGTGGCGAGCCGCCTTCTTGAACCGCTGCAGTCCGTGTGGTGACGGTTCTCCCACAGTGCTGTTAGGAAGGGAGTTCCAGGATTTTGACCCAGCGACAATGAAGGAACGGCGATATATTTCCAAGTCAGGATGGTGTGTGACTTGGAGGGGAACGTGCAGGTGGTGTTGTTCCCATGCGCCTGCTGCTCTTGTCCTTCTAGGTGGTAGAGGTCGCGGGTTTGGGAGGTGCTGTCGAAGAAGCCTTGGCGAGTTGCTGCAGTGCATCCTGTGGATGGTGCACACTGCAGCCACAGTGCGCCGGTGGTGAAGGGAGTGAATGTTTAGGGTGGTGGATGGGGTGCCAATCAAGCGGGCTGCTTTATCTTGGATGGTGTCGAGCTTCTTGAGTATTCCATCACACTCCTGACTTGTGCCTTGTAGATGGTGGAAAGGCTTTGGGGAGTCAGGAGGTGAGTCACTCGCCGCAGAATACCCAGCCTCTGACCTGCTCTCGTAGCCACAGTATTTATATGGCTGGTCCAGTTAAGTCTCTGGTCAATGGTGACCCCCCGGATGTTGATGGTGGGGGATTCGGCGATGGTAATGCCGTTGAATGTCAAGGGGAGGTGGTCATTGCCTGGCACTTATCTGGCGCGAATGTTACTTGCCACTTATCAGCCCAAGCCTGGATGTTGTCCAGGTCTTGCTGCATGCGGGCTCGGACTGCTTCATTATCTCAGGGGTTGCGAATGGAACTGAACACTGTGCAGTCATCAGCGAACATCCCCATTTCTGACCTTATGATGGAGGGAAGGTCATTGATGAAGCAGCTGAAGATGGTTGGGCCTAGGACACTGCCCTGAGGAACTCCTGCAGCACCTCATCTTTCGTTTGGGCACTTTACAACCTACTGGACTCAACATTGATTTTAATAACTTCAGATCATTACCACTGCTCCCATTTTTTCAATCAGCTAGTGCTGGTAATCGTTCTGCTGCTGCCATTTACAGCTACTCCTGATCAATCTTTTGTTTCTTAACCTGTCCCATTACCACCTTCCTTGCCTTGCACCATCATCCCTTTTGTCATTTAATCACTTGTGCCCTCTACCCTATCAGAGACCTTCCCTTTTGTTCTTTCCTCCCCTCCCTTCCCCTACCCCCCCCCCTTTTCCTGGCTCTGTAAATTGCTCAAAAACTTTAACTCTTTTAACATCTTCCAATTCTGGCGAAAGGTCTTCGACCTGAAACGTTAACTCTGTTTCTTTCTCCACAGATGCTGTCTGACTTTCTGAGCTTCTCCAGCATTTTCTGTTTTTATTTCAGATTTCCAGCATCTGCGGTATTTTGCTTTTGATCTGGTACTTTATCTGTTGGCAGTGTGGTTGATGTGTCACACTATCCTGAGTGATTCCATTGAGCATTCATTCTGAAGTTTCTCCCAGTTTTAGGATGATTTACATGTTTCGCCTTTTGCTATGGCACTAATTTATATTGCAGTGCTTCAACCACTTTAAACTTTACAGCATACAAGGATCTTTTGTTGCTATTCATAGACTGGAAATTACACTGTACAGTATTAGTATATGAATGCTTAATGCATTTGTATCAAATTCCGTTCTTCATTACTTTAATGGTGGTATTAATCTGATTAAATGTTTTCATACTGTAATTTCCAGGCTCATATTCTTTAAGGTTATATGTCATGTAGCGACTGCAACCTCAATTAACTTTTTTTTAGTTGCTACAGAAGTGAAGTGAAGTGAATAATATTCAAAATGAGTGCTGTGCTATTCATACACGGCACTGTTGTGAGACAATCACAGATTAACTCTTTGAATGCCATTTGCATGCTTTGGAACTTACATATTTGGTATTGGTCTTAGAATCTCCCAATTTTTAAAAAATTATTTATAGAAACATTTTATAGTAAAAGAATAAAAAGTTTATCTTGCTTGTTTCTTTGTCTTGGCCCTAACAGATTTTTCTTTCACATAAAAGTTTCTCAGGAGACCCACATTCGCTGTGCAGGCTGTCATAAGGTTATGTAGGAGATTTTGATTCTCTTTACAATGTGCATCCTGCCTTCATTTATATAATGGCCCAGAAATTGCAGGAAAAATATTGGAGAGTTCATGGCGCTCGCAATCTTGTTACATAACTGCACCTATGTAACTTGAATTTTGTGCATGTTTTGGCTGCCGCTCCAGATCACTTTTATTCCCCTTTTTTCTTTTCTCTTTACCCCTCCAAGGTCCCTCTCTCCTGTCGTCATGCCTCCTTTCTTTTTTCCCCTCTCGAGTACTCTAATCCCCCAAATCCCTACCCCAACCCTTCAGCACTCCTCGACCTTCCTACTCTCCTGCCGCTGTCCCAGGCTTGACGCCCTCTTAGATAAGCCTACAGCTTCCCTCTGAGCCTCTCTTGGCATCCTCCGAAGGGCCCATCAAGACACTATCGCTGCCTCCTTACGAGCAGCATCCCAACTGCCTCATCCTACTTTCTCACATACTTTCCCACCCAGCGCGCCTACTGGGGGTTAATCTTGCCAATCTCCTTCCCGTCCCACTTACCCATCCCAGCGCTGACCCTGTGGACTCTGCCAGCAGATCAGCTATCACCGTCCCTCTCCACATCTCCCTCCAAAATGTCCATTCACCTGTGAACAAGGATCTCCCTTGCCATCCATGAGCTTATTGTGGATGATTTCATCGACATCATGGCCTTGACGGAAACCTGGCTGACGAGTGATGACACCTTCCCCCTTAATGAAGCCTCCCCACCTGGCTATATCTTCCACCACTTGCCCCCGCCCAGACCACCACAGTGGCGGTGTGGCCCTTATCACCAAATCACACCTTGGTCTGTCCCCTTACTCCTCTGGTACCTTCTCCTCCTTTGAGCATCTCAACTTGTTCCACCCTTCTCACCTCTCCTTTAAAATCCAAGCACTGTGCCAACTTTCTCACCAAGATAGCTTCTCTACTTTCCTCCCTCAGCCTCTGCAACGAGCGACTTCTCATCCTCATTGATTTCAACCTCCATCTCAACTCATTGTGCTCTCTTTCCTCTGAGTTCACAGCCCTCCTATCCTCCCTTAATCTATCCCTACATATAAACTCCCCTGCCCACATTCACAGCCACCCCCTCAACCTTGCCATCTCATGTGGCTTCTCTCAACCCATCATGCTAATCACGGATAAGGCCATCTCTGATCACTTCCTTGTATCCCTCTCAACCCACATCCCCCTTCCCCCTCCCAACCCCACTTCCTTCTGTGTTCGCCCCTGGAAAAAACTCTCCCCCAAATCACTTCCAATGGCACTTTCAAATTCCCAACTGTCTAGCCTGTGGCCCTCCATTCGTCACAACATTTATGCAGCTACCGATCTGCTCAATCACACCCTCACCTCCACCTTTGATGCCCTTGTCCCAATTAAAACCATTACCCTCTCTCATCCTGGTCATTCCCCCGGTATGGCCCTCATCTCCGCTCCCTTAAGTCCAAGGGACGCAGACTTGAACGTTTATGGCGGACAACTGGTTCCGCCATTCAACAGCAGATCGGGCTGGACCACATAAAGCACTATTGGGTCCTGCTCTCCTCTGCCAAAACTGCTCACTATTCCAGGATCATCCTGAAATGCAAAGATAACCCAAGGCTTCTCTTCTCCACTACAAACCACCATCTTAAACCCCTCTCCCTTGCCTTTTCCACCCTCATCTCCAATAACACACGTGAGGAGCTCATGGTCTACTTTGTCACTAAGATTGAGACCATCCGTTCAGCTGCCTCTGTCGCTTCCCTAGCCCACCAAGCCAAATTTCCCCTATGGTTCCCCTCTGCCCTAGCTCTGAACTCACATCTTTCTTTAGTTTCTCTCCTATGTCCACTCATGCCCTCTCCGAGCTCATCTTGACTATGAGACCCACCTCCTGCTCCCTCAACACTATTCCCACCAAACTGCTGAACACACGACTTCCCTTCCTGGCCCCCGTGTTAGCTGATATTGTTAACGGTTCCCTCTCCTCAGGTACTGATCCCCTCCCCTTCAAATCTGCCGTTATTACCCCATTCCTCAAAAAACCCAACCTTGATCCCTCTATCCTTGCAAACTACCGCCCCATCTCCAACCTCCCTTTCCTCTCCAAAGTCCTTGAACGTGTTGTCGGCTCCCAAATCCATGCCCCTCTTTCTTGCAACTCCATGTTTGAATCCTTCCAATTGGGTTTCTGCCTCGTCACAGTACTGAAACAGCTCTTATCAAAGTCACAAATGACATCCTATGTGACTGTGATGATGGTAAACTATCCCTCCTCATCCTTCTCGACCTGTCTGCAGCCTTCGACACGTTTGACCACACCATCCTCCTCCAACGCCTCTCCTCTGTAGTCCACCTGGATGGGACTGCGCTCGACTGGTTCCATTCTTACCTATTCAGTCATTGCCAGAGAATCATCTGCACTGGCTTCTCTTCCCTCTCCTGAGCTGTTACCTCTGGAGTCCCCCAAGGATCTATCCTTGGCTCCCTTCTATTTCCCATCTACATGCTGCCCCTCGGCGACATCATCCAAAAACACATCATGTACGCTGCAACACCCAGCTGTACCTCACCTCCACTTCCCTCAAACCTTCCACTGTCTCTGATTTGCCACATTGCTTGTCCGACATCCAGTACTGAATGAGCAAAAATTTCCTCCAACTAAATATTGGAAAGACCGAAGCCATTGTCTTTGATCCCCGTCACAAACTCTGTACCCTAGAAACCGACTCCATCCCTCTCCCTAGCCACTGTCTGAGGCTGAACCAGACTGTTCGCAACCATGGTGTCCTATTTGACCCTGAGATGAGCTTCCGACCATATATCTGCTCCATCACCAAGACCGCCTACTTCCAACTTCGCAACTTCGCCTGTCTCTGCCCTGCCTCAGCTCATCCGTTGCTGACCTCATCCACGCCTTTTTTACATCTAGGCTCGACTATTCCAATGCTCTCCTGGCTGGACTCCCATCTTCCACCCTCCATAAATTTGAGCTCATCCAAAACTCTGCTGCCTGAATCCCAACTCCCAAGTCCCGTTCACCCATCACTCCTGTGCTCGCTGACCTACATTGACTCCTGGTCTGGGAACAACTTGATTTTAAAATTCTCATCCTCGTTTTCAAATCCCTCCATGGCCTTGCCCTTCCCTATCTCTGTAACCTTCTCCAGGCCTACAACCCTCCGAGACTTCTGCGCTCCTTCAATTTTTGCCTCTTGCGCATCACCGAATTTCATCACTCCATCATTGGCAGCCGTGCCATCAGCTGGCTAGGCCCTAAGCTTTGGAATTCCCTCCCTAAACCTCTCTGCCTCTCTACCTCTCTCTCCTCCTTTAAGACGCTCCTTAAAACCTACCTCTTTGACCAAGCTTTAGGTCACCTGTCCTAATATCTTCTTATGTGGCTCGGTGTCAAATTTTGTTGAAAATCGATCTTGTGTGGCGCCTTGGGACGTTTTGCAACATTATAGGCGCTATATAAATGCAAGTTGCTGGTGTTGTTGCGTAAAAAACTCAGCAATTTGTAACGAAAAAGAGATACACCATGAGTTCCGATTCGCCACAAATTGCTGGATGATTTGCACCGCTCCGCCATTATCCTCACCAAAACCGAAAAAACTGTAATCTCGCAATGAACCTCTCCATTTAGATTAATTGCAGGTCATGACGTTGCTGGATTTGCACCGTAAATGCGAATTAAGCTCACCGCTGCAACTTAGGACTGGTAATTCATGACATAAGGACCCTGTTTATGACCTGATTTATGGTCCTGACATGAAACTCAACCTTGGAGACCCAGAAAGGGAAGAAATGAAGCTGTGGAGTCTCACTCCAGCAAGTCGTGAATTGTTCCTAGAGGTTTCTGAGACTTTATTTTCATCTGTCTTGGCAGTATTTCTGTGCCAGTCTTGCCATCCACACTTCTGTTAGTGTCGGAAGGCAATAATTTTCAGCATGCAAAGCTGTTTTGACACAGAGAAATGCAAATTAGATAGATTTCTTCCAGAAAATAATTTTGGGATACAGTATGAGTAAGAATGTTTGTACATTTCGCACACCTACCCTGCCATTCACTCATTCTCAAGGACCAATATAACAATTGTCAAACACAATTTGGTTACAATGTCCTTTCCTTCTGCTTGTTCTTTTTTATTTTTTCTCTTACTTTTCCTTTCTGTCTCTTTTGTCTCTCTTTCTTAATCCATTCTCTTTCCTTCCCTCTTTTTATTTCTCTTTCTGTATCTAACTTGACTCTATTTTACCCTATTTCCTTCTCTGTCGTTCGTTCTGTTTATTTCTGTATCCTTAAATTTCATTGTTTGAGGAAATAGATCATCGGGCATGACGTTCATGAGGTCCCAGATGCCCTGTTTCCAATTCGCATTTTCAGCAATTTGCAACGCAAAAAATAATACGATCTGTTGGGTAAGATTAAAAAATCCAATTCACGGCGCTCGCCAAGAGATGCGCCACTCCAGCAATTCCTAGGCCATTAACTCAGCATGATTAGGACTGAAGCAGCCACTCAAGTAAGAAGATTGGCAAGAAAAGGTTTCTTGCACAATGTTGCAATCAACCAAAGGCATGCTTTGAACTGATGAAAAAAAAATGAGCCTAACCTTAGGTTCTCACACAAATTCTCAATATATCTGGCAGATAAACAAAGATTTTTCTTAACAACTAGAGGCCAATTTTAACTTACTGATTTGGCATTGACAGGGCATTAACAGCCTCAAAATGGGGTTGGTAGACTTACCACCCAGTTAATGCCACCGTCATTTTTATAGGGGCCTACCACTTGGCGGCCAAAGCATTCGCCTGTTTTAGGAGGTAGGTCCTTTTAATTCATAAATCAGGATCCTACAAAGTACATAAGACCCCGATTGCCATTTTAGGACTGAGCTGGTTAGAACGTGCGCCATGCACTCTCTGACCAGTTTTACTGCAAATACAGCCGAAGAAGCCACAGAAAAGTAAGTCTTAAATTGTTTTTGTGGGGCCTGAATCCAATGAGCTGATATCTGTTTGAGGGTGGGCAGCTTCTCTGGTTCAATTTAAACGATGCTTAGGCCTCAAAATGGCTCCAGCCTCTTCGCTGCCGGACCGGGCTGTAAGCCAGCACACACCTACAGTCCGTTTTCTGAAAGTTAAAATAGCTTCACCAGAGCTAGAATCTGATCTCACCCTATGGCAGGCTGGCACCTCTGGTCTCCTATCCTGCTATTCATATAACAACTCCATGTGGTACCAAGCTCCACATTCTAACCACTCTCTGGGTAAATAAGTTTCTCCAGAATTCTTTGGGCTCAATTTTAAAATCAAATTGCGGGTGCGTTGGGGGCGGGGTGGGGGCTGCGAGAAAGGCAAAAGTCCCGAGCGGATTCAGAAGCCGTCTCCATCCTGCCGTCTTCCGAAATTAAAGCCGGCGGGACAATAGTTAAACCACTTATTGACATAGTGGATCTTGTTTAAGTCGTTAATTTTGTGGAGATTGAGCCAGGGGTGTAATTTTAATTCCGCCTCAGCGTGTTTCCCGTGCTGTGGGAAACAGTCCATGTTCAAGGAGACATGTTTCAGGCAGCAGCCAGTTGGACATTTAAATCCCTGTTTGACAGATGGGGATAAAAGGTGAGTTATTGTAGCAGGGCACTCAGGTCTCTCAAACAAACTTTTGGCTGGAAGATTTTTGTGTTTACACTGAAAGTTCTTGGTTTACACTCAGAATTGTTCTGTTTACACATATTTACCAACTTTTCGGACCCTCTCAAACTGACACCATCAGGATGGGGGGCGCGATGGCTGCATTCACCAGTAACATCCGAGGACGGGCAACATCACCATCCTCGCCAGGCATTGCGTGCACTTCCGCCACTTGGAGCTCCACAACACAGTGCTGCGCCACAGGCACCTGTACAAGAGCACAGAGGGGAACAACAGAGGCAGCCCATCGCAGGAGGCACTACCCTCGTCAGAGGGTCTACAGACCGAGACACAACTTTCTGGACCTCTCTGAGGAGTAGTGCATAAGGAGGCTGAGAGTGAGTTGCCAGGTGGTCGCAGACATCTGCAGCCTCTTTCATGTCGAGTTGCTCCCGGCTGGGCCTGGTGGCATCTCATTACCCGTCGCTGTTAAAGTCACCATTGCCCTCAACTTCTTCGCCTCCGGATCATTCCAGGGCGCCACATTGCTGGGGTCTCTCAGTCGTCTGCACACAAGTGCATAAGGCAGGTCACCAACAGCTTGTTTCGCAGAGCCTTGCAGTACATCAAATTCCCCATGGACGACCTCAGCCTGACAGAGAGGGCAGTGGGATTCCACTCTGTAGCTGGCTTCCCACAGGTGCAGGGTGCAATCGACTGCACGCATATAGCAATACGAGCACCTTCACACGAGCCAGGACTGTTCATCAACAGAAAGGGGTATCACTCCATCAACACTCAGCTCGTTTGTGACCACTGCAAAAGATTCCTTCACGTGTGCGCCAGATTCCCTGGCAGCTACCAAAATGCCTTCATTCTGAGGGAAGCCAACATCCTGGGCATCTTCCATGCACCGAACACCCTTAAGGGCTGGCTCCTCGGGGACAAGGGATACCCCCTGCACACGTGGCTCATGACACCTCTGAGGAACCCCATCACAGAGCAACAGCGTCAATACAAGACAGCCACATCGCCACCAGGTCTACAATTGAGCATGCTATAGGGCTGCTCAAGATGTGATTTAGGTGCCTTGATCATTCTGGGGGTGCACTTCAATACACACCAGACAGAGTGGGACGCATTATAGTCGTGCGTTGTATCCTGCACAACATGGCACAACAGAGAGGGGTGCCGTTTGAGGAGGCCCCATCCACATCTGCCATCCACATTGAGGAGGAGAAGGAGGCGGAGGAGGAGGAGGAGAAGAAGGAGGAGGATGAACCTATGGCCAGAGCAGCAGCTCACCTGGCTGCTTGTGAGGCCAGGGAATCATCTGTGAACGGTTCTCCTAACATCAGAAAGTGAGAATAGTCCAGTCCTCACACCACCTGGAAAGACCAGCGCCAACACCAGCCCTCTCCCCCACTCCCTGCACAAAACAGTCCTGCAACTACACATATACCCACTGTAAAGTGACCCAATGGGTGACATCAAGCGTCGCCGTTCATGGTGAAGCTCATGAAAGGGCAGTACCACAAAAGCCAGTCAAGAATGGGCAAGACGTGGCAGTAGTGGTGAGAATGATAACATTTAATGTGAATATAACAAAACCCAAATATAAATGATAACTATGACAGTCTGTCAAACCCCCTTGTGCATCCCCTTCGTGCTCACAAATCCTTCGCCTTTCTCTTCCTACTACTTCTACATGGTGCATCCCCTGTGGCTGCAACAGAGGTAATGGCAGTTTGTTCATGTTCATGCCCTGACTGCTTAGATGCTTTCGCCCACGCCCTCTGGGTTTTGGAGCCCGGGGGGGCCCCTACAAAGGCTGCTCCACCTGCACCTGTGCAGGGGCAGACTCGGCCACCCGGAAAGGAGGCAGCATTGCGGGTACTGGTTGAGAGGGGGGCAACGGGTGAGACATGGGAGCGCTTTAAGTGGCATCCCCACTTCCATGTCCCCTTTTGCCATCATCGCTCTCCTGTGCCAGGCCCACATCACTCCTACCACCCTGCTGGACAACAGTTTGGAGGACATGTGTGATGCCTTGTAAGGCCACTTCTAAAGTCTCTGTCAGCCTGTTTAAGGCGACAGAATGTTGTTCACCGTGAGTCCGAACAGCCGTTGTCAGGGCCTGAATGGACTCTTTTGTGAACCGTGCTTGAAGCTCAACGGAGACTAGCCTTCTCTCCATCGCAGACATTCCCGCACTTACGTGCGACACTATCTCAGACATTTCCGCAGTTACCTGCAACACTATCTCAGAGATTCCCTCCCATACCTGTGCCACCATTCCACTCATGCAGGAGTTGGACTCCTCCATCCTCTGTGCTATTGTGGAGAGTGTGAGTGGTACCTGTTCCAGTACCTCACAAATGTGCTGCTGTCCCTCAATCATTCTCCTTTTAAATGATGGTTCCTGGGGTTCAGCATCTGGGTCCAGCAGAGCAGAGCCTGGAGAGGAGTGCGCCCACCAACGCAGACTCTCCACAGCTGCCCCTGCCACCAGTGTCTGCTCGTGCTCACTTGTGTGTGGTGACTCACCAGGTGCCAACCCAACTAACTGACTACTAGGACCCACTGAGGTGTGAGTATCTGTGCTGGTGGATGGCTCACTAAGATGTGACAGTGCGCCCTCAGAGGCCGGGAGCTCCTCTGAGGAATCGCCTTCTGCCTTCACTGCGGTCGTTGAAGGGCCTGTAAGAGAACAGCAAGTAATATTAAGCATCATCACAGGTGTGTCATGTTGCGATGAGCATACTGAGGTGTTCAACATGCCAATCATTGTTAACATCAATTCACGTTGTGTGTAATGATGTTAAAGTTGTGTCACCAGACATTTGTGGGGTGCCAGTCTCGGTGTCCCCGATGGACAGGCACTCGAGGGTGCGGCTGATCTCCAGCACCTCCTCCTCCACGTCTGTGAGGACCACTACTTGTTGTGGCCCCCCTCCAGTCCTCGCCCTCTCACAGGCATTTTGTGCTCTCTTCTCCTCGAAGGGGAAAAAGTACAGACGTGTGAGTGAGTGATGGTGAAGTGGTCAGCCGATGAATGCATTGATTTGGGTGAGGCTGACCGTGAAAGAGATGCATCAGAGGGTGAGTATGAGGCAGAGACATCACATTGGATCAGGATTGGGGTGAGTGGTAGTGGTGGGGTGACTAATGGGGAGGTGAAGAAGTGCTCAGGAAGTGCAGGTAAGTTGAGGATGAGCCTTAAGTGGGTGTGAGGAGTGATGTGATGGAGTAGTCTTGGCAGTACAGAATGAATGGGAGGGGAACATGGAATGCAGGAGAATCAGTACGTGTACTCACTTTGGCTGACCTAGTTAGGTCATTGAAACGCTTCCTGCACTGGACCCAGGTGTGGGAGATGTTGCTGCTGCTAGTGACCTCCTCTGCCACCTTGAGCCAGGCCTTCTTGGTGGCAGAGGCGGGGCACTTCCTTCGGTCCCCGGGGTAAAACACTTCCCTCCTCCTCCTCACCCCATCCAGTAGCTGCTGCAGTGAGGCCTCGCTGAACCTTGGAGCAGCCTTGCCCCTGTGCTGCTCCATATTGTGTATTCTTGGTGTTTGCTGCAGCGAAAGCCTTTGGAGCAATGGCCCTTTAAATAGAGCCACTCCAGCTGACAGCCTGTCATGCGGGTACGCAGTCCGCCCACCGCGCAGCTTTCAGACGGCAAACCCAGAAGCCACGTAAAGGGCCATCAATTAAGTTGTGATTGTGTGGGAAACGGTAAGATTGACCCCCCACCTCCCGCTGCCATCCCGCCGCCCTTTCAAAATCGAGCCCTTTATGTTCTTTCTGAAATCTATTTTTAATTAATGTCTCACAAATTTTCATTTATGTTCTCTGGTTCTATTTTCCTCGCTTACTTTCAAGCAATAATCTGGGTTCACTTTGTCAAAACCATTTAATATTTTATATATTTCAGTCACCGGGGTAGAAATTGTTATGCGTTACACCTGTTTTTCGGGTATAAAACAGGGGCAAAGCATACCAATCTGCACAGGTGCTGCTCCTAAAATAGACGCTAGGCCTTTTAAATATGTCAATGAGGGGCCTAATGCCTTTCGAAGGACCCAACGACTGTTGTGGGACCCCTTTACACAATTAGTTATCGATGGGTGAGACAGGTGTCAGACTTGGCCCAATCAGAATTCTGAATTCACAAAAATAAGTGTTAATTTTTTTTTTTAAAAACACCTTTCTGTGGAACAAGGAAGAGCAGGAGTTTTGCCCCCAACTCTACAGTCTCATTGCCTCAGTGCCCGCTCCAACTGCCTGCCCCAGAACATACCTGAGAGCCATTGCCAACATGGCAGGCGGCTCAAAATTAATTTTTCTTGTGAGCCAAGCTGCCTGTGGAGGTGGGATGGGTGCTGGCACCTCTCCCGGAATATGTAGATGCCTCTCTGTTTGAGCATGTACTGCTCACATGTAGTGCCGAGTCTGGGCCAAAAAATGGGCCCAGCCTCATTTCTACCCCACCTTCTTTCCAGGCTGTAAAGCCTAAGGTCCCCTTCTCTTTCCTGAAAGTTCATCCTCCTTACACTTGGTATCCGTACTGTTGCTTTTCTCTGCATCCTTTCCACTTCATTTATACTTTCTATGGCTTACTAGCATGGCAACCAAATTATACACAGCACTCTAATTGTGGTCTGACCAATGCACTGTGAAGCTTTAGCATAACTTCTGTAGATTTGTATTCTACTGTCCTGGCTGCACATCCAAATAAGGCATTAATCTTCACAAATTGGACATTGAAAGTGGCATATCTAATATCACTTCAGGCTGCTTTCTAAGTCTCCATCTGCTAATTCCACCCCATTAATTGTACATTTATTATCAAAATTTTCTCACATATGTACAGTACATTATATTTATCATTGTAAATTTCATTTGCCATTTGTCATTCCAATTGCACCATTAATCTACATCTTTCTGTAAATTTTTTGCAGCATTTTCTGTTTTTACTTCCCCCCCCCCCCCATTTTAAAGTCTTCAGCAAATATGCAACACTTCCAATTAGTATTCAGGTTATTTATGTAGATTCATAAGAACAGGAGTCCAAGCATTGAAATCTGCAGGATTCCACTCGACGCTTCGGTCCCTATTCTGACATTAAACTTCTGACAACTAGGGCTCGATTTTGGGATTGTGTTTCCGGCGGGTTCCCAGCGGGGTGGCCCCGAAAATCCCGATATCCGGTCACGTGACCGGATCGCGACGAAATCCCGGCCACTTCCGGGTACCGCGCTGACGTGCGGGGCTGCGCGCGCAAGCCCCGCTGGTGGGAATCCCGCAGGCAATTAAAGCCAGCGGGGTTCCACTTGAGAGTACTTACCTTGCTTGTTGTGGTCAGTTAATGAGCTGAAGCAGCTGTCAAAAGAGGAAGTGTGGGATTTTCGGTTCAAGGCAGTGAGTTTCCCACACTGGGGGAAACAGTCCCTCCTCAACCAGGCGTGTTGCAGCCAGCAGCCTGTGGCAGGTGCCAAGGTGCGCTCCACGGGGGAGAGCCCTCACCCACGCAGGAGGCCACCGCGTCACATAGGGCAACCCCTGCCCCCCACCACCCCCCGCCAAGCCAGAGGACAGACCGACACGAAACCGCAGCTCCAGTCCGAGGAACCACCCACCTACCCTGCACAACCCCTCAGACCAACACCTGCCAGATGGGTGGTGTGTGGACACCCTCGGAGGACGAAGAGCATGACCAGCCCCAGCAGCCTCGCAGTCCACGCCGTCCGCCGCAGAGACGTGGATCCCCCCAACACGGTGTTGTTGCACGCCCACCTGCACAGCAGGAGGGAGGGCTACCGCAGAGAGAGATGCATCGCAGAGGGCACTACCCTCGCCACAGGGTCCACAGACCGAGGCGCAGCTCCCCGGACCTCTCCGAGCAGCAGTGCACAGGGAGGCGCAGATTCGCTCGACATGTAGTCGCGGAGATCTGCAGCCTCTTTCATGCCGAGCTGCTCCTGGCTGGCCCCAGCACCAACTGCTTACCTGTCGCTGTCAAAGTCACCACTGCCCTCCACACCTTCTCCTCCGCATCCTTCCAGGGTGCAGCCGGCTACACTGCCGATGTCTCTCAGTCGTCTGCGCGGACGAGCCCTGCAAATACACCTGCACCTACTCTGCAGTAACACGATGGGTGGCATCAGTGGTGGGTCCTCATAGTGATACCCAGGAGCGGCCATTATTGGACACAACGGACAGGATTCGCGGAGACATGGCAGTGGTGGTGTCAATATAATGTGTGCTGTTTGTTGCTCTGAAATTCAATATAGGTAACACCCATGACAAACCCTCAGACACCCTTGTGCACCCCCTTCATGCTCACGACACGTTTGCCTTACGCTGCCTACTGCACATATGTGATGCATGCCCTGTGGCTGCAGCACAGGTGGTGGCAGGTTGAGTGAGGCTGGCCGTGAGGGAGATGCACGGGAGGGTGAGTATGGGATGGAGCAATGAGATTGTATGAGGATTGGGTTGCGTGTTAGTGGCAGGATGAGTACTGGCGAGGTGAGTAGGTGGAGGTAAGATGAGGATGGGGTTTGAGTGGGTATGAAGGGTGATGTGACAGAATAGTGTTGGCGGTGCCGAAGGAGATGTGGGATGGGGGCAGTGTTGTGGCAGACGGAGTGTAGGGGAAAGACTTCGTGTTCTCACTGCGGCTGACCTACTGCGGTCATTGCAGCGCCTCCTGCACTGTATGCAGGTGGGCCATATGTTGGTGCCGCAGGTGACCCCCTCTGCCACCTCGAGCCAGGCCTTCTTGGTGGCAGAGGCAGGCCGCTTCCTCCCGCCCGCCGGGGGGAAGATCTGTGTCCTCCCCCTCCTCCTCACCCCATCTGATGATACCTGGGGTGAGGCATCATTAAACTGGGAGCAGCCTTCCCCCTGGGCTGCTCCATGCTGCAATTTGTTCCATTGGTTGCAGCATCTGTCAGTGGAGGACTGCCCCTTTAACTAGAGAGCCTCCAGCTGACAGATCGTACTGCGCATGCGCAGCCCGACCGACGCGCAGGCCAGCGCCATGGACCCCGGAGGAGCAGGTAATTGATTCCTATTAGTGGGTTGCCTGCTACGATCACGTGGGCAACCCACTAATTTCGCCGAGCGTGTTGCCCACGCTCCCGGAGGACCACCCGCTGGGAACCCGCAGGCCTGGTAAATTCGAGCCCCTACATTCCATTTCTTTTTTTTTAGCCAACCTATTATCCAGGCTGATGTTCCACCCTGGAATCCTGCGTTTATAAATTAGAAGTCTTTAAGATGGAATCTCGTCAAAAGCTTTCAGAAAGTCATAGGTAATTCCACTATTGATTCTATCTATAACATTCCCAAAACAGGTGGGATTTTCCCCTTCTAAATCCATGTTGGCTGTTTTTTTTATTAAATTATTGTCATAAGGTACTCCTGCACAATTTGAAAGTTATTTTTTAATTGAACATTTTAATTGAATTATTCAACTTTCGGAGTCCGCTTGTTTAACCTGCACTTAGTTTCTTGGATGTGTATTAATCTTGCATGCCCAAGATTGTAGTTTTAAAAGGTTTTTTTCAATGTTATTTCTTCAGTTAATTTCTTTTGCTTCGTTCACCATTCTTTTGAAATTTGCCTTTTAAAGTCACATGTTTTTGTCCTGGTCCTTACTAGTACCGATTGCCAGAAAATCTTAGATATAATCATAACATATTCAAACTCACACTCTTAGTTTCACATTACGGACACCAGTCCCTAGAGGTTCTACTATTTCTTCATTATGGATGCTATCCTGATCACTTGTAAGACCAGGTGTAAATGTGAATTGTCCCGAGTGAGCCAAGAGCAATCTTACATCACATTCACTAATTTTGATTCTGTTACCACACTTTTATTAAAAAATTCCAGTTTATATTAAGCTGTTTGAAATGAACATGGAATAGGAACACCACTGACAGATATTGTCAATAGAGAATCACATAGTTTTTATCTGTTTAAAATCTGTATCATTGAGATTTGATATCCTTGTCTGTATGTACATATAAGGCTAGTCCAGTATCATCTGCAAATTTGAACAATTTGCGTTGAGTTTCTGAATCCAAGTCATGGATGTAAATTAGAAAAAGTAATGGTCTCAACACCAAGCCCCTGGGGCACTCCATTGAGTACCTGCCCACCCCACCCATAACTCCTCTAACAAATACCCATTATGTTCTATCTGTCAGCTAATTTCTTATCCATTCCCAAGCTTGCTCTGAATCCGGTTTACTTGTACTTCTTTTAATTTAGTATACTGTATTCGCTGCTCACAATGCAGTCTCCGCTACTTTGGGGAGACCAAATGCAGATTGGGTGATCGCTTTGCTGAACACCTCCACTCAATCCACAAGCGTGACGCTAACATTATGGAGCTGGTCGCTTGCCATTTTAATTCCCCGTCCCACTCCCACTCTGTCTTCTCTGTCCTCGGCCTCTTACACTTTTCCAGTGAAGCTCAACGGAAGCTCAAGGAACAGCACCTCATCTTTGTTTAGGTATTTTACAACCTTCTGGACTCAATACTGATTTCAATAACTTCAGATCATAACCATTGCTCCCTTTTTTTTGTGGGACTGCAGCTGCTGGTAATGGTTCTGCTGTTGCCATTTACAGCTCCTCTAAACCCATCTTTTGTTTCTTTACTTGTTCCCATTACCACCCTCCTTGCCTTGCATCATCATCCCTTTTGTCATTCAATCACTCTTACCCTCTACTCTATCATAGACCTTCCCTTTTGTTCTTTCCTCCCCTCCCTCCTCCCCTTTCCCTGGCTCTGTACTTGCTTAAAAACTTTAACTCTTGAACATCTTCCAGTTCTGATGAAAGGTCTTTGACCTGAAACGTTAACTCTGTTTCTTTCTCCACAGATGCTGCCTCACTTGCTGAGCTTCTCCAGCATTTTCAGTTTTTATTTCAGATTTCCAGCATCCGTAGTATTTTGCTTTTGATTTGCTGTAATTATCTGTGTCAGTTTTGTCACGCTTTTTGAGCATAAACGCCACCTTATCCTTTCCAGTGTCCAGTGACTCCTTCATAATGATTGTCAGTGCCTCACAAATCTTTCCCAGCACTTTGGGATTAATAGCATCTATCCCTGGGGATTTTTTTTTTGTTTTAAGCACTTTCAACTTTTGTATGTTGTTACTACTATCCTTCTCCTCTTAAGATAACCCTTCCTTACACAATCCCACACTTTGATGTTAGATATGCCCTATGACTATGTTTAAATCATCATTCTCTCCTGTTGCCACCGAAATTCCTTCCAGCTCCATGATGTCCATAAATGTCTTTGTCCATGTCTTGAATACTTGGCAGTGTCTGACTCTTCAGAAACTGCAGTGTGGCACACTCTCTCAACAAAAAGGATGCAAAATGTGATTTTTTTTTGAGCCTTTGCTAAAATCAATTGCTTCAGGCCACACATCCTTGATCACTAAAGATGGATGCAATATGATTCATAACTCAATCATATTATTTCATGCACCTTGAACTTCCTTTCATAACCTCTTCACTGTCGCAATAGTAGTTGCTTATTCACAAGGCTTTATATCTGCAGGATCTAGCTTCTTCCATCTGACTTGCTTCACATAGCGTGATGTTAGGTATGGCCTGTGGACTCTCTTTAATTATCTTAATTTTGTTCTTGCATTTGTGCTATCTTTTTACACTGTCAGACAACCTGTTTCCCCCCTATATTTCAATAAATTGGCAGATTATTATCTTGAGTTTCAAGTACTGATTGGTACATTAATCAAGAATATCACTTTTTCTTAGCAGCTTGTTTGTGAACATGTTTCTCTTCTCATGCATAAAACCTAGATTAGACATGATTAATGGATCATTAGTTTAGCAGTTAAACTATTTTTTGTATTCACCACGGTATTCTGATTAGAAACTGCACCTTACAAGGGAGAAGAAGCATAAAACATTGGACATCAAGGCTTTTATAATTGTGAAATAAATAAACCAAAATATGCAGGTACTATGTAGTTAAAAATGATGCGGTAAATATTGGATAGCGCCGGCCTGCAAACTGGGTGAAGGGAGCAATCCTTGCAATCCTTCCAGGTAGGCCGGAGACCCGATCAACACTGGGCCTCAGGCCTCATTTGAATTAGACCAGTGAGCTGCGGACCCCTCCTGTGCGTCCCCCGGCAGCTCACCGGTGAAGCGGACATCAATTTTGGGCCACTGCGACACCAGCAGCAACCTCAGGTAAGAACTGGGAGTGGGGGAGGCGATCGGAAGGGGGCCAAGCAGAGGCCGGCAACGACCTTCGTGACTGCTGTGGAGCTGGGAGGAGCACTCATGCTTCTCCTGGCAATTTTTTAAGAAACTTACCTTTATGGTGGGGCCTCCAGCGGTCCCGTTAAGGTCAGCCGGTTAGGCCGCATGAGACCTGGTTATCCTGAGCGCAGCAGGCCTGGCACCGGCTGCATTCAGGGTAGCCTAAATGCAGGAAGGTGTCCTAAAACAGACATTTGGCCCCTAATTTTCAATTGGGCACAATGCATACCAATTTCTACCCTGATATGTCCTATAAATCAGAAATGCTTAATGTACAAAAGCAAATGATGTTATACAACAGCAGAGGTAATGCTATTCTCCATAATGCTTTTAAAATTAAAATATCTAGTTTCCTTCAAGCTTAGTTTTATACTTAGTTCGGCTTCTTTTCTCCTCTTAAGAAGTTATGCTTACTCATTCTTTAAAGGATTTCCATTCTGTTCCTTCCAGATATCTCCATTTTTCACTGGCACAGTTCATTCACTTTCATTTAATTAGCTGAATATTTCAAATAGCAGAATCTTGAGTTCAGCCATAATCCTGTCGCCTTTGAATTACACTTGACTCAATGCAATCAACAGACACATGAAGAAAGTCATTTAAAAAAGGTAAGTGTGATCATTTTATTTTCTATTGAATTATTTAATATTGCAACATAGCAATTTACTGAGATTATAGCAAATCTAGTGCCCAAATCAATAAATTTCAATTAGAACCTGGTCTCAACATTAAATATGAGGGAATTTACCTAAATAAAAAAAATCTTGACTTTCAGTTCTCAAATTATTTTAAATATTAAAATAATGTGAAGTGGTTCCTTTTCAGACATATGAATAACAATATGATATTAGAAAATATGATAATTTGTTTTAATTACATTCTTTACAGTTTAGTGATGCACATTCAATTTGTGCGCAGGCAACAAAATTAGTTAGCAATACACCCAAAGGGCTTATTGCTGGGTTACTGGAACTGAAGGAAATATCATCATTGTAATATATAGCAATTTCTCATGTTAGGAACATCGGAACAGGAGTAGACCATTCAGCCCCTCGAGCCTGTTGCGTCATTCAATTTGATCATGGCTGATCTGCACCTCAACTCCATTTACCCTTCTTTGTTCCAGATCTCTTGATATCCTTATGCACCAAAAATCCAAGGATCTCAGATTGGAAATTTCAATTGATTCAGCATCCACAGCCTTTTGGGGGAGTAAGTTCCATATTTCCATTACCTTTTGTGTTAAAAAGTGCTTCCTGATTTCACTCCTAAATGGCCTAGCTCTAATTGTAAGATTATGGGGTCAATTTTTGGATGGCCGAGCGGGTGTGTTCGTGGCAGGGGTGGGGGCTCCTAAAATCGGGGATTCCCGGGGTGGGTCCGGAGCCCGGCTCCAACCCGTCCACTTCTGGGTTCCCTAATGACGCGCTTAGATGCACGCGCAGCCCCCGCATGAGGGACTCCCGTCGGCAATTAAAGCCAGTGGAGTGCCACTTAAAGCAATTAATTACATAGTTCAGGTCGTTTGCAGACCTGATTGGGAGGATATTTTAGGAAGGGTGGGATTTTCATCTCAACAGAGTGTGTTTCCCCTGCTGGGGAATACACTCCCAGTTGAAACAGACGTGTTGCAGCCACCAGCCTGTGGCAGCTGCAAAGGTCCATTTGACAGGTGGGGGGGGGGGGGGGGAGACCCTCACTCATTGCAGGAGGCCACTCTGTCACTTTGGACAAAGTTTAGCCTGCACCACCCTCCTCCTAACACTAAAATTCACCAACTTGGAACCTCAACTCCGGTGTGCAGACACATTTACCTACCTAGCGGACCCCCTCAAACGTACATCTTCTGGATGGGGGCCACCATAGCTGCAGTCATGACCTCATCGGAGGATGAACAGCATCGCCAGCCTCGCCGGCCACCTCAGACACGTGCAACTCCACTACACAATACTGTGACACATCCACCTGGAAAGCAGGAGGGAGGACAACCACAGAGAGAGATGCGTCGCAGAAGGCACTACCCTCACCACAGGGTCTACAGAATGAGGCTCAGCTTCCTGGACCTCTCTGAGCAGCAGTGCACACGGAGGCTCAGAGTCACTCGACATGTAGTCGTGGACATCTGCAGCCTCCTTCATGCCGAGCTGCTCCCGGCTGACCTGAGCACCATCTTCTTACCGTTGCTGTCAAAGTCACCACTGCCCTCAACTTCTTCTCCTCCGGATCCTTCCAGGGTGCCACCGGGGACATCGCCGGCATCTCTCAGTCATTTGCACAAAAGAGCCCTGTAAATAAAACTGCACCCATTCTGCAGTGACCCAATGGGTGGCATCAGGTGTGGGTCTTCATGGTGATCCTCAGGAAAGGGAATTATTTCACAAACCAGATAAGATTCGCAAAGACGTGGCATTAGTGGTGATAACAAAATTTAATGTGGTTGGCAAAAGAAACAAATCTAAATGAAAAACATGACATTCCATCATACACCCTTGTGCATCCCCTTTGTGCTCACAAAACCTTAGCCTTATGTTTACGGGAACCCCTATGTGGTGCTACCCCTGTGGCTTCAGCAGAGGTAGTGGCTGGTTGCTCTTGTCCATGTCCTGACCGATTAGATGCTTTGCGCAGACGCCCTCTGGGTATCGGTGCCCTTCAGGGCCCCTCTAAAGACTGCTCCACCTGCACCTGTGCAGGGGCAGACTCGGCCACCTGGAGAGGTGGCAGCATTGCGGGTACTGGTTGAGAGGGGAGCAGCGGGTGAGACGTGGGGGCGCTTTGAGTGGCGTCCCCACTTCCATGTCCCCTTTCGCCATCATCCCTCTCCTGGGCCAGGCCCACATCACTCCTTCCGCCCTGCTGGACGACAGTTTGGAGGACTTGTGTGAAGCATTGGACGGCCAGTTGTAACGTATATGTTAGCCTGTTTAAGGCGGCAGAATGTTGCTCACCCTGAATCCGAACGGCCGTTGTCAGGGCCTGAATGGACTCATTGTTGAGCCGTGCTTGAAGCTCAATGGAGGCTAGCCTTCCCTCCATGGCAAACATTCCCGCACCTACCCGCGACACTATCTCAGAGATGCCTTCACGTCCCTGTGACACTATCTCGGAGATACCCTCCTGTACCTGTGTCACCATTCCACTCATGCGGGAGTTGGACTCCTCCATCCTCTGTGTGGTTGTGGAGAGTGTGCGTGGCACCTGTTCTAGTACATCGGCAATGTGCTGCTGCCCCTCGATGACTCTCCTTTTCACTCTGGCCCCCAGGGTTCAGCATCTGGGTCCAGCTGAGCAGAGCCTGGAGAAGAGTGCTCCCACCGACGTGGACTCTCCATGGCTGCCCCTGCCACCAGGGTCTGCTCGTGCTCACATGTGCGTGGTGACTTATCATGTGCAACCCCAACGAACTGAGGACGGGGACCCACCGAGGTGTGTGTATCTGCGCTGGTGGATGGCTTGCTCAGATGTGACGATGCCCCCTTAGAGGCCGGCAGGTTCTCTGAGGAATCGCCTTACGCAGTCACGGCGATCGCAGATGGCCCTGCAAGAGAACAGAAAGCAATATTAGGCATTTGGACAGATATTAAGGTGCTGTAGGTGCCAAGTGACGTTAAGATCATTCGCTTTCATGGCTGCTGAGTGTTAGCTTTCTGTCATCAGCCACTTGTGCACTCCCAGTCTCGGCGTCCGCCACGGGCAGGCACTCCAGCATGTTGCTTATTTCTAGTGCCTGCTGCTCCGCATCTGTTAATGCCACCTGGTGTGGCGGGCCCCCTCTGGTCCTTGCTCTCTCCCGGGCATTCTGGCATCTCTTCTCCTATCAAGGCAAAACACAGAGAGGCGTGATTGAGTGATGGTTGCATAGTGACCTGCTGCATGCATTGGTATGGGTGGGGGTGACTGTGAGGGAGATGCATGGGAGGGTGCTTGTGAAACATAGCCATGAGATTGTATGAGGATTGGTCATGTTCAAATGGGACAGGGGCAGTGAGTACGTGCAGGCAAGGTGAGGATGAAAGTTGAGTGGATGTGAGGAGTGATGCGAGAGCGTTGTGGTGGCAGTGCAGAAGGAGTTGTGTGGTGGTGGAGGTGATGTGGAAAACGGAATGTGGGGGAATGCGTAAGTATACTCACTTTGGCTGACCTGGTTAGGTCATTAAATCTCTTCCTGCACTGGACCCAGGTTCAGGCAACATTGCTGCTGCTGGTGACCTCCTCTGCCATCTTGAGCCAGGCCTACTTGGTGGCAGAGGCAGGCCATTTCCTCCCGTCTGATGGGAAAAACGTTTCCCTCCTCCTCCTGAGCCCATCGAGCAGCACCTGGAGTGAGGAGTCAGAGAACCTTGGAGCAGCCTTGCCCCTTGCCTGCTCCATGCTCCTAAATTGGTTCTTTGCTGCAGGAGGAGCATTGGAGGACTGGCCCTTTAAATAGGGCTCCTCCTGCTGACAGCCTGTGATGCGGGTGCGCAGTGCGCCCACTGCACCGGTCTGCAACAGGAAACCCGGAAACCAAGATAAGTGCCTTCAATTAGACTGCGATCGCATGCGGAGCGCACAGATTTCACTGGGCGTGTTACCCACGCGCCCAGTCAAACCCCCGCTGGCATCCCGCCTCCCTCCTAATATCGGGCCCTATGTCTTTGTGTTCTGGATTCCCCATCAGAGGAAATAGTTTCTCTGTATCTACCCTTTCAAATTCCATTTATCATTTTAAGCACCTCGATCAGATCACTTCTGAACCATCTAAACTCAAGGGAATTCAAACGAAGTTTATGCAACCTGCCCTCATAATTTAATCCTTTAAGCCCTGGTGTCATTCTGGTGAATCTGCGGTGTACCCTTCAAGGCCAATATATCTTTCCTGAGGTTCGCTACCCAAAACTGCACGCAGTACTTCAGATGGGGCCTGACCAAAGTTTTGTACAACTGAAGCCTTACTTCTTAATTTTTGAATTCCAACCCCCTTGAGATAAAGCCCAACATTCCACTATCATTTTAGATTACTTTTTGCACTTGTGCATTAGCTTATAGTGATTTGTGTACATGGACACCTGAATCCCTTTGTTCCTTCACAAATCACTGGAAGTTAAATTGGATAACCCCTGAAAACGGGCACAGGGAGTGTGGTACGCGATTAACCCACGCTTGATCGTTGCGATGCAGGCAGCATTTTACGTTCGTGCAGCTAGCGTGACCTGCGCTGTTGATTGGCTGCACTCATCAGCAGGGGACCCCGATATCGCGAGTGGCTCGCGCTTCTTAAAGCCAGCCTGCACCTCTTAAAGGAGAGGTGCATTGTGGATTCAAGAAGTTGTGGGAGTTATTTCAAAACTGAATCTGCGCTGTGATACTTTGAAGAATGGCTACACCTGGGAGAGAGTGTGCACTAAGGTTCTCTGATGATGCACTGAAGACCTTGATGCAAGAGGTGGACAGAAGGAGGGGCATCCTGCATCTGCAGTGGAGCAGGAAGCCCTCCAGACATATGCTGAAGAGGCAATGGGACAAAGTAGGGGAGGAGGTAAATGCGAGGAGCGTAGCTCCATGAACATGAATGCTGTGCAGGAAGAAGTTCAATGATTTAGCACGAGTTGTCAAGGTGAGTGAGCTCAAGCTTCAAGTGGCATATCGTACCAACTGCACCACTAGCCTCATCCACTGCTCAATTCACCACACCCCCATCACCCACGTACCAATAATCTTTTTCAATTAGTACTCAACCGTTCAAATCATAAGCTTTATCTCACTCTCACACACTTAGCACTGTTGCAAGCCACATACCACAACTCACAGTTCACGCACACTGGTGGCTATTCAACCACGACAGCCACATCACCCAAACATCTTGCAGGACACTCACTGACGCACTGCCCTCTTTCTTGCAGGAGAAGGTGGCGCATAACAGGAGGCAGCAAGTGGCAGTGGCTCCATGGAACGTGAACCTGCTGTCCTTTCTCTGGATGACAACATTCCTGCTCCCACCCCTGCCACTCTGCTAGTGCCCTTGCTGTTGCCTGTCAGCCAGCCAGCCCACTCCCTGTAGTGTAGTGAAACTTTATCCAAGTATAGGGAACTTCCAAAAACACATACAAATGCACCAGCAGCCAGAAGCAATAATCCAGCAAATAACCTGAATCTCCTGCATGATCCTTTTAAATACCGCTGGTGGGGGTGGGGGTGGGGGGGGGGGGGTCCTTCATACCCTTTAAATCATGTTCAGCTGTGCGAGGTTAAGACAGTGCATTGGATAGAGTGTGGAGTTCCAAAATATCAGCAGTCTCTTTCAAATCAGCAATGCACACTGATTCGCATCATATTCTCCCTGCTCAGCCTGCTGCCAATGATCGTTAGGTGTGCATGCGCAAACCCTTTTACCAAGATGACGTCATATGCACTTCCCGTCATGCGCACACATCTCGGACTTAATTGGCCATGTAGCGCCCAAAAAAACAGACGTTAAATGGTCCAATTTCACCCCCCCTAGTCTTTCACGATTGAGAAAATATCCCGATTTGTCTTTCTTAGATCCAAAGTTGATGACCTCACACTTCTTGATATTGAACTCCATCTGCCATAGTTTTGCCCACTCACTTAGTCTGTTTATGTCTCTTTGTAACTTTCTGCTCCCATCCACACAACTCGCTGTTCCTCCAATTTTAGTTGTCATCTGCAAACTTGATGTACAACTCTCTATTCGTTCATTCAAGTCATTAATATATATGGTGAAAAGCTGAGGCCCCAGTACAAATTCTTGGGGAACATCACATCACATTCTGCCAATCAGAGAATAAACTCTTTATCCCCACTCTCTGTCTCCTACCTCTGAACTAAATCTTCACCCAAGTCACAAGGTTATCTCCAATTCTGTGTGCTCTCATTTTTGAAGATAATCTTTTGCGTGGAATCTTATCAAATGCCTCCTGGAAGTCCACATAGACAACATCCATAGACATTCCCCTATCCACCATGATACTGAATTCCTCAAAAAATTCAACTGGATTAATCAGGCATGACCTACCTGTCACAAATCCATGCTGACTCTCTTTGATCAGCTGATACATGGCCAAGTGCTCAGTCACTGTCTCTGATGATAGATTCCAGTAACTTCCCCACAATTGATATTAAACTGGCAGTTCCTGGATTCTTCCTCCCTTCCTTCTTAAATAACGAGTGACATTTGCAATTTTCCAATCCAAAAGGTACAATTCCTGAATCTAGAGAGCTTTGGAAAATTATGACTAACACATCTGCAACTCCCTCATCTCTTGTTTTAGTACCCTGGGATGAAAACCATTAGGACCTGAAGATTTATCTATCTTAAGTCCCAATGTTTTCTCCATTACCATTTTCTTACTTCTTTTAAATCCACTAAGTTCTTCCTCGAGTTATTTTTAAGTTCCCTTGTACCATTGGTATTTCATCCTCCTTCCTCCACTGTGAAAACAAACACAAAGTATTCATCTAACAAGTCTGCCATTTCTTTATTAATTATTTATAGTCTCGCCTGCATCTATCTTTAATGGGCCCACATTCTCCTTTACCACGCTCTTTCTCTTAATATATTCATAAAAACTTTTGTTCTTAACTTTATGTCCCTTGCAAGTTTTTTTTCTTTTGTTTTGTTGCCTTGGAATTTCATGATATGATAGATATTTATAAATGTTTCTATAATCTTATATTTTATCTGATTTCCAATATCCTAAAAACAATGATTTTATTCTTTGCAACCATCATTGATGATACTTGTAATATAAATGCACCCTAATTTTCTCTCCTTTCTCCTGATGGTAACTTTGAATATCACACAGTTTCCACAAGTTGCAAACAGCTTATTAGCACTTTGTCCAAATTGCTATTTTTTTATCTGCGACTCTTGAGAATGACTCCTCGAAAAATCGCAGTGAGTATGATCCTAACATTTACAAAAGGATCGCATCCAGTGCAGAACTCTACTACTGACAAGTTTGTGGTTTCAGATGGAGGAGCTCGGAGGAGTGGGCCTTTGATGTCTTCTGTGATGTCCATCTGCCAAAGACCCCGGAAACACTGGCGGTAGATGGCCTGCCTGGGGGAGTACCGGGTCACCCCAGAAAAACAATCTGGGAGGCCCAAGTAGCTCCCTTAGAAAAGGAATCATTTCAAACTCTCCCGCCAAAAAAAATCTCTGGCCGTCTCGTCTTCAGAGGTCCAAGTGTACCTGCACCAATCATAATGCAGGGTCTAGGAGCCAGAATATTACCTAAGGAGTTCCCGCCCCCTGGCCCCACTCCTCCTTACATCAAAGGTTTTGTAAGGGTGTGCAGAAGCTCTGCCAAGAAATTTTGCCTTAAGGCGCAGCCATTCCGTCAGACTGCCGCCGAACTTATGGCGGGAGTCTGCTGGAATGACCAAAGTCAAATTAAGAACACAAATCCCTGTTTGTCAGTTGGTAAAGTGGACATGCTGCTGTGTAAGGTAGGGTGCGAGGAAGGATCAACCTTTTACTGGCACTCCAGGGCACCATTCCCACAAGATGGCAGTGCACCATTTCTGTCAGAAGGTGGCAAGCAGGTTCGGTGTTGTGTACAGTACCTAGGAACAAATTCAGGAAAGACTGCATACTTTAAGATTAAGATTACTATATTATCATGTACCAAATAGCTAGCCTAAGACTGTATGCCATAAAATGCAGCCTGTCCAAGCTGTTCCACATTTCGTGCTCACCCATGCCAAGTCCTCACACAAATTTACAGCTCTTTCCTTGCATCTCATCCATAGCCACACTCATGCTGCAACTTGATAGCTTTGTCAAATTTACAACTTCCAAAGGCTTCACACATCAAACAATTGTAACGCATCAAACTTAACACCCAGGATGGGCTTCCAGTTGAGCATATTGCAGCCATCGGTGACCTCCTGTACTTTGGGAAATGCATCACTGCAGTTAAACTGGGCAACTGCGTCATGCTATTCAATGGGAAAGGAGATGAAAGTGCTGGTCTTGCTGATTAATACATCAGTCACTTGTTTGATAAATATGTGAGCAAATATCAGCTGATAATATAATGCTTGGTAGGAATGAACCACAGGCATAACAGCTGAAGGCAGTTGTGAACTTGCCAACTACTGGTAGTGCTATTCCTATCTTACAACTTGCTGCAGATGGCAAAGCTCTGCAACTGACACCCTGCTGACTTGGAGCAAGCTGAGGCAATTGTCCTCAGTCATTGTCAGGTAGATGTACCAAAATCTGCAGATCTGCTCTGGTGCCTTATGATCTCCCTGGCTTGCCTTCTTTCAACATGTACCACCTCATGCATGAAGTACTCTATTTGAGACACTTCAAAAACAAAATTTATTTAAGGATTGAAAGAATTCTCAAAAATAAATTAATAAAAATTTTAGACATCTGAAAAAATGTATAATAAAAACAACGTAATAAAAATAAACATTGCAACAAAAGAAACCATTACAAAAAAACATGCAATGACTGTGGCAATTTAAGGGCTCCTTCATCCATGGAGTTTCCATTGCTCCCATTCCAAATGAGCTTACAAGAAAAAAAGAGCAAATCTCACAGAATTATTCAAGGCGTTCATTTGTATCAATTCTGGGGGCTTAATGAGGCTAAAGCACAAATTGAATGCAAGCACCCTAGCATAAGAATTGCAGCATAGTGTAGAATTGCAGCTCAACAGGAAGTGAGCACAGGGCTGTTCACCCAATTCTACATTGCCCCTACACACTTTGCATGCTTGTTCTCCTGGTGCACAGCACCACAGAAACTATCCTATAGTTTTTTCAGATTTTTTTGTCAATTAAAATTTGACACATTTATCAGTTTGCCACATAATTTTAATGAAAATGAAAGGGGAGATTTTCTCTTACTAGTTTTTGGAACATTTGTGCTACATTACTTGTGCAATGCTAGCCAGCAGTCCAGTGAACTGACTGACCCCAATTTTCTGCTGTCAGCTCATTTGGATAATTAGTCATAGCTGCCTGTGTAGCTTTGGCCTTGTGTTTTATCAAGCATAATGGGGAACATGTATAATGTGGCCAGCAGGTCCAAATTAAAGGGATGCAAGCACTTAAAGGTAAGTAGCTGCATATAGGGATAAATATTGTATCAGCCTTTATCAAAATTTCAAACTGAATTTGGACATTTGTCAACCTTGGCCAAGTTGGAGGGAAGGGAGAAATGGCAGGCATAAATGAAGTGAAAAGAAACCAATATAGAGACACAAAACAGATGCACTAAGCAAATGAAGGAGGGGTACAACATCTAACTCCCTGTTTGATTGATGGCTAAGCGGACATGCAGCTGCATGAGGTGGATGGGACGAGGACTTCCCTGTTTAGCACTTCAGGGCACCCTCTCCAAAGGACAAGAATGCAATATTCCTGGCATGAGCATGAAGAATTTCAAAAGGAATGCCCTTCCTACCAACTGAGGTTGTTACAAATCACAATGGAACTCCCTTTTAAAGATGGCTAATTAATTAGAAAAGTAAATAAAAAGGCAAAATTAAAGTAGGATGCAAAAATTGCACCCAATAAATGAAACAAAAAGAAATCAAAGAGGTCAAAAAAAGTTCAGGTGCATTTTCAGTGCTCAGCCTCATTGCCCAATTTTCTGCCTCTGCCCCCAACACACCCAGATGCTGCCAGTGCATGGAAGTGGAAAATCACCCTTTAAATTTCAGCCAAGTGGTTTTGTCGCTTAACTATAATTGGGGGGAGATTTTCATTGTTCACCATTTAACATTAAATCATAAGTGCATATATTAAAGAATGCGCTTACGATTTCACAAACAATGGAAATTTTTGCCACATGATTGTAACTTACCTAATTGTTAAACTAAAATAATGCCAAATAGTAATGCTCAGAAGAGATACAAAAAACCTTGAGTACATTATAACCCCGCCTCCAAATAAATATAGTTATTATTTTCATTTTTTTTCAAATTAGAGGACGGATTTTCAAAATGTGTACAAAAATACACAGCACAAGTTCAGAACATGTTTTCTTTAAATTTTCATTACAGAAGCATATGCTTCAAAGTACAATTACAAGGGCCCTAAATTTCCTTCTATCTTTTGAAATATTTTATACAAATAAGAGTATAATTTTGCAACCCATGTCATTTCCAGTACCACCTGCAGCTGAAACAGGTCTTAGTGTGACAATTTAAACATTAACACTAAAATTTATAATCCAGAACAGAAGCAATAAGGCCACAGGCAATATTTTTTAAAACCTTTATCTCTAAAATCAGACCAACAATGAAGTGATTTGTGAAACTTTTTACTGAATACCACAAATCACTGGGGATAGTGATGTATGAATTTTGAAAATGAGATTTTTAATGCATTTTTCTTTATTCCATTCCTTGACTGGCATATTCCACAAGATCTTTATGGATCCTCAATCATTACTTTTGGAAAATTTCCATAGATACACATACACATGGATGATGTGCTAAATACACGTGTTATACAACTGGCCTTGTGGAATCACAGATGTTTTACAAATCAAGCTCTGTGTTACTGCTCAAATTAGGCTGCTAAAATAATCAATCATGTCGACTTCATGCAATAAATTAGACTAACAAATTTAGCTTAGGAAAACCTTCTAGTGACTTTAGAAACATTATTCTGTTACATATATTTTATTTATTTTGTTTTGCTGATTTTTTTTTGTGCTTATTAAGCTGAAGAATAGCAAGTACTGAAGAATAGCACATTTTTCCAACTTCTTGTATCATGTATCAGCATCGAGCACAATCAAGTCTGGGGTAGATACAGAATGTAGTTCATTTTACTCTTCCCAACAACGTACCTTAACTCTAACATTAGAGAAACATTTACATAGAATTACATAGAATGTACAGCACAGAAACAGGCCATTCGGCCCAACAGGTCCATGCCAGTGTTTATGCTCCACACAAGCCTCCTCCCTCCCTACTTCATCTAACCCTTTCAGCATATCCTTCTATTCACTTCTCCCTCATGTACTTATCTAGCAACCCCTTAAATGCAGCCACGCCAATCACCTCAGCTACTCCTTGTGGTAGCAAGTTCCACATTCTAACCACTCGCTGGGTAAAGAGGTTTCTCCTGAATTCTCTATTGGATTTATTAGTGACTAATTATATTTATGGCCCCTAGTTCTGGTCTCCCCCACAAGTGGAAACATCTTCTCTATGTCTACCCTATCAAACCCTTTCATAATCTTAAAGACCTCTATCAGGTCATCCCTCAGTTTTCTCTTTTCTAGTGAAAAGAGCCCCAGCCTGATAGGTATAACCTCACAGTTCTGGTACATCCTAGTAAATCTATTTTGTACCTTCTCCAGTGCCTCGATAGCCTTTTTATAATATGGACACCAGAAATGTTCACAGTACTCCAAGTGTGGTCTAACCAAGATTCTATACAAGTTTAACATAACTTCTCTGCTTTTCAATTCTATTCATCTAGAAATGAACACCAGTGCTTGGTTTTTTTTTAATGGCCTTATTAACCTGTGTCGCTATTTTTAATGATTTGTGTGTATCTGTACCCCCAGATTCCTCTGCTCCTCTACCTCATTTAGACTATTATCCAAACAGTATGTGGCCCTCTTATTCTTCCTGCCAAAATGTAATACCTCTCACATACCTATATTGAAATTCATTTGCCAATTAAACACCCATTCTGCAAGTTTATTAATGTCTTCCTGTATTTTGTCACAGTCCTCCTCGGTATTAGTTATACCCCCCAACTTGATGTCGTGCACAAATTTTGAAATTGTACTTCCGATTCATGAGTCGATAATGCAAATGGTGAACAACAGTGATCCCAGCACCAATCCTTGTGGAATACCACTTCCTGCCTTTTGCCAGTCTGAATAACCAGCTTTAACCTCTACTCTCTGTTTTCTGTTTTGTAGCCAGCTTGCTATCCATTCTGTTACTTGTCCTCTAACTCCACAAGCTCTGACCTTAGTCATGAGTCTACTATGCGGTACCTTATCAAAGGTCTTTTGAAAATCCAAATATATTACATCTACTGCATTTCTGTCATTTCTTCAAAGAATTCAATAAAGTTGATCAAGCATGACTTTCCCTTTTGGAATCTGCACTGACTATTCTTTATTGTATTTTTGGTTTCTAAATGTTTTTCTATTACATCTTTGAATAAGGATTCCATTATCTTTCCTATCACCGACGTCAAGCTAATTGGTTTATAGTTCCCTGGACTTGTTCTATCTCCCTTTTTAAAAATAAGAATCACATTAGCTTTCTGCCAGTCCTCTGGCACTATTCCCTTTTCTAATGAATTTTTATAAATATGTAATAGTGCCTCTGCTATCTCTTCCCTAACTTCTTTAATTATGTGCGGATGCAATCCATCCAGACCATGGGTTTTATCCTCTCTAGTTTGTTAGTTTATCAATTATCTCCCCCCTTTCTATTTTAAATGTCTTTACATTTTTTTTTAATCTCTGCTTCTAATGTCATGCCCACCATGTTAAAGGCAAGTGTTGCTCTACAGCTGACTGTGGAATCACCAGATTTCTGATTTTCTCTTCTTTCCTATTGTGAGACACCCAGGCATCTCCAGCAGTAGTTATTATCAGGATCTCAGCTTGTGAGGAATTGGTGTTCCAATGCACTGCACTACCACATTTTCTCCAAGACAATGGATTTTCCATCCATTGAGTATGAATGGACAGAAATTCAAGCTCATAAGGTACCTTAAGTGTGTGTAATAAACACTTGGGTAACATTAAATGTGAATCAGTGATGTATTGTGGTAAAGTATTATGGCTGATTTCTGGTCATGTCATTCAATGTAAAGTATGTACTATCCAGATTACATGTAAATGCTCTAACCCCTGGTAAAATGTATTAAAGGCTTTGATTTGCCATGTGGTCTGAGTGTTGACACCACTGTTAAAAATGACTTGAAAGTGTCATGTCCAAATGGTGTCATGTACAATGGTACAAAGTCAATGTGTACATGTTGGGAACTACCTCAAATCATTTCCCAACAGATTTCCTAATAGCAACAATATTAATACCCCAATGAATATTGTATTATTTAAAAGTAAATAGGGGAAGACATCCTCTGTGTTCTAGATAAAGCAGAATCGTAAACCTGCTCCTTATAATGTTTTTATGATTGTGCTGCACCTAAAACACAGAAGAAAAAAATTCTCCTTGAAGTAATGCATTCATTTCGGTGACAGTGCTGTAAGATTTCAACAGTATTTATCATAATCATACCCCCCAGGATCTGTCTTCACAATAATACTCACCAACCCCATGATGTGATTTGTCTTCTTTGTTCATTCTCTTACAATAACAATAATAAAGATATGATTTAAATAAATGAGTTTTAAAAGCTCACAATTTTCCTAAAAGGGAACTGACACCTCTTACTCCTCAAACAAAGGAGTTTACAATGACACGCAAAAGTATATCACATCACTATCCTCATCTGCAAACATTATTAAAGTTTTAGTATAAGCTTTCAAACTGTTCTGCTCACGTTTGGCGACATGAAAAGCGGAGAGAGAGAAAAAAAATCAGATACCAAATCAGCTCACTTTGCTTTTGTGAGATTCCAAGTGACTGGCTTGAAGGATGCAATGGCAGTGGTTTGAGAACAGATAACCTACACCATCTCTGTCACAACTGGGGCACGGTGTGTGGGCGGGATCCTAAAGGAATGGTGAGGAAAAATCATTTATGGAACAGAAGGGAAATGAAAAATGTACTATGGGCATATAATAAAAATAGAAAACTAATATTCTTCACCTGCCATTTGGTGTTGCAAAACATATCAAAACATAATAAATGCAACAACGGTACACAGGGGACTGGTTGATAAAACTAATTTATTTGTGTGCGTCATGGGATAGAGGGGAAGTACAATATTATCTTGTCGTCGATATTTTCTGATTGATATTTCATATATCAGAATTGATTAAATTCTTATTATGCTGTGTTCTTGATATCTGAAACACTTAATAAATTTAATACAATAAACAAGGGTTTATCTTATAACTTCTTGATCCTCCTATATAAATAGTTAACATTTTGCAGTGCGAAAAGTAATTGTTTATAGTAATAGCTAATAATGCTTTTGTAAATAACTGACATGAGGCCAATCTATCAGCTGGCTGCTACACATATTGTATTACATAATAACCTGCATCTGCACTTTAATACAAACATAAGTTATATTTTCCTGTCAGCATTGCCAGAACAATGCCAGTGTAATTGGCCACTAAATCAAAGCATGGTAAACATTGTTCATCTCAGTGGTCATTTCTCTCCTAGGTGCTTGTTACTAAAAATGTGACCTTTTACATTGGAATGGATTAATAACTCATGAAGCAGTGTCTGAGCTTCTAGTTGGCTATGAGCAGGAGCCTGATTTTTATGAAACATTTGTTTGTCCTTTTTAAAGAACACCTCCATTGTGCAGAGAAAATCCCAGCCTTCTTTCAGTCTTATTTCTATTGCGAGATTGGCACATAATGCACCACCTTGCTGCAGTGATGGCCAGCATGCCCTTTCTCCCAAGCTTTGATACCAATTATCTAGCACAACACTGGATAGGAATTACAATGCTAGAATTATCACCGTTTTTGTACTAATGCCAAGGAAAGCATTAGATCCATCGTGCCAAGTGAAAAATTGGATCCATGGTTGTTAGATACACTTCATACAGCAAATAAGAAAGGATTGGATGCAAAGACAGATTCTAATTTTTTTAAATGATCGTCTATAGTTTTCAATATTCTGAGTTGATTGCCAGAACATCACAACAAAGAAATGCTGACTTCATTAGCATACATGGGAGAATGTTTGATTTTAAACGCATTTTGCTAATATTTTACAGGATTCTTGTTTCCCACACATGAAATTGAAACATCAGTCTTTAGTGCAGTAATTTATTCAAGGTACCGGATACTCCAAGTGGGACATAATATACATTCAGGAAAACAAACTAGTTGGTCTATTCTAAATGGTGCACCTCCAAGATGGTACAACTATTATTGAGCCCAGTTAAATATATTGAGCCCCATTAAATACTTGTGATCTTCCTCTCCATAAAATCTAAGTTGGTCTCCTTTGTCTGCACAGTAGAAGTAATCCAAACCATTGGATACAAGTCAGCATGGCACGTGGGTTCTCTCGAGTTTTATAAAAGCATGCCCAGAACTGGTCCCATTTCTACTTGATGTCATTAAATACATGACACTCACCAGTAACACTCAGGCTTATAGGATAACACAGCCATATCCCACACCTAAGATCTTAAGGCTTCTTATAATTTATATTTACTGATTTAGGCTCTAGAGCATAGGTCACCAGAAATCCCCAGCTACTTATAGAGCCAGTTATTCCCATATCCTACAAGCAATACAGAGAATGTGGTTAAGGAGTCTCCACCTCTCTTACACCTATTGGCAGTAGAGGTAAATTCAAGATGAATAAATACGTTATCCCATATTTTGTAACTATTTCAAATGTTTCTGATTTACATATCATAAAACAATTTCAAGGATTTGGATAGGTCCATTTCATACAGAAGCTGTTTTGAGCTCCTCCCACTGTAAAGGGAGAGGAAAAATGGGAGAGGGGAAGATTTACACTTTTGAAATAGCCTGTTCTATCAGAGATAGAACAGATTAAATCCATATCAGAGTGAATCATGCCTCCGATGTCCCCATGCATGGATGGAACTGGAGCCAAGGTGCTGCCACCCTATATTTTTATTTTTCTCTCTGGAATCAAAGTTTTCCCTCTATCCCCTGTCCTTCTTTCTAAAAGTACCATTGATTGATGGATGTGGAAGAAATCCCTGGCAAGTTATCCATAAATTCTTTCTTTGGAGCAAATTACGATGATGTCCATTTTACCACATGAAAGCTAAAGATTTAAAGGCCTCTCTCAAATATTGAATGAGAGCTTTGTCCAATCCTATCAATCTCTAAATTTTGCTTTGACAGTAATGATTTCTATTGCTTTCTTCAAACTTGTTATTTCCTAGCGACCTAGGGTTCTCTGCAATGGTCACTTATCTACTCATGCCACTGAAGCCCTTTTAACCTTATTTACTCCTTAGCTTAATGCTGACTTCTCATTTTTCATCACTGTTACTCCTATGAATCAAATGAACTCCAGTTGTATAAAAAAGACACGGGAGAAAAATTTAGACTACTCCATCTAGAGCCACATTTGCTCCCTTGATTATACACTTTTAGCTAGCAGTAGATTAAAAGACATGTAAAAATCCTGCATCAGGGCTCTCCTGAGTTGATCCAGTGAGTAGGTGAACCAGGAAGGTCCCAGATTCTATTCCTGATCCTTGCTGCGTCAGCTGATCTCATTAGGCTTGGGTTACGTCAGTTGAATTAACTTTTTATATGATGTAGCTCAGTCATGTAGAGAAAAAGAGGTGCTGCAAACAGTGTGCTTGGATCCAGATGCTGTGGAAATTAGTTGAATCAGAGTGGATTGGGTGCAGCACTTATCTATTGTCTTCATTTTAGGGAATGGACCTGTTCGAATTATAGATTATAATATTTGAAATTTAAAATATTGCTTTTTGACCAACACCAGTAACAAAGTCATGTCTTTAACATCATAGCAACTTGGTGTGGCAACTGGGGTTGGTGACTTGCAAGCCAACAACTCCTAAAGGCACAATTACATTGAGCAACAAAGGTAAATGAGGGACTGAATCCAGGATGCCTCCATGATATTGGTGCAAATGTTGATGTGCCTTTAGCTTATGGAGGTGTGCTGGCTGTGGGACCAGGTACATTTGAAAAAACAATTTCATGATCATATTATTACTTCTGAGGATGATCATGTAGCAGCATGTCTGAAGTTAAACAAAAGATTGGATTGAAGTGAGAAATGCTTCTTATATACTGGAACAGGAAAGGCCACTTTCTGAATTATTTTGTCATTTATATGACAAATAGAGAGCAAAATCCTGCATGCCATGATCTTATAAAATAAGTCTTAAGGAGAAAATGTGATGAAAATCTGTATGCACACAGTAAGCAGCTTAGATCATTTAAAATATGTTTTTATCAATTTTTAATACAAAGCCCCAGAACAATAAATACTTAATTAAGTGTGCAAAACACTGTCTATTTATTAAAACACTACATCACCTGTAGCACTTAAGGGCATGTAGTAGAAAATTAGTTCCAACTTCAGTACATCCAACAATTGTTAACAATTTAAAATTAATCTCATCTTATTGTGTGGTTTCTGGTCTTGAAACAGGACAGTTACTGAGTCATAATTGAATGAATAATAAGGTATATTTACACCACAAAATTTTGCAAATTCTGCATAATTTTTCTTTGTGTTTAGTAATCCGTAGCTACAAATCTTTTTCGCTTCTTGACAGCAAAATAAATGACAGTCATTCTGACTTTCAGTAATTAAATTACTTTAAAATGATTACAAAACAAGGAAAGGGATGTTTTCCCCAAATTAACGTGCTTTGTTCTGTTAAAGGCTATACAGTAAGACAGTACGGTTGTTTCTAGAACTATGTGGTAATGTTCAGAAAGTGACAGGTTTCCAGAAATACACTGCATGCAGATTGGTGTACAATTACTGAACAATAACTTCCATGGATTCTTGGTGCTTATCAGACTGAAGAATGACAACACAGCAGAATGGAACTCTTGATATTTTCCTTTCAGCTTAAATTAATTTATTATCTTCCTCTGAATATCCAGCATGTGCTGGAAAAAAGGATAAGACAAGGGTGCAAGTGTCCTGGAACAGGTTTGCATGATAAAAACAACATTTGATGCATCACTGTCTTTGTGCATGTAGAGATCTTAAAATAATATATTTCACACTGACTGTATTTAACTGAAGAGCAGTAGTTGGTGGCTGCAGCCTGATGAATGGGATTGGCAGTGTTGTGGAGAACGGCAGGAGTGTTGGAGAGGGAACTAGTTTTTTCTTGGAAATGGAAGTAGAGGAGATCTTGGAAGAGAAGTAGCAGCAATTTGGCACTCATAGAAGACAAACTCAGAAAGGAAAATGGCTCTGGTATCAAAGAATGTAACCACTGCACCTAGAAAGATGGCTAGAGCCATAAGAACAGAAGTAGTAGTGCAGGGAAGAGGACTTATTATGTTAAAATGTCCTGAAGGTGTGCCTCCATCTCAGTCTCATGATCAGCCTTTATTGCTGGTGTTATTTCTATTCTCCCAACTCTCTTTTCTTTGCAGGTTAGACAAAACTGGTCATATACAGTAACCTTGTGCCTATAACAATATATATTACTAAGGGTTTGGGAGGATAGAGGGTCTGAGGGAGTAGTGCAAAGGAGGTGGAAGGAAGGGGGTAGGAAGGATGGGATGGAGGTCATGAGAAGGGGAAGCAGTACACAAGATAAGGAGGTGAGACCAACGAGGACGGATTGAAACAGGAGGGAATGTATAGTAATTGGTGAAGTCTACAAGCCACATTTTCTCCACATCTGCCACTGGAAAATATGACCTACAGTGTTCAGCAATGGCCTTCTCATCTATTCCGCACACAAAGAAAGGAGAATAAGGAGAAAAGCACAGGGAGACAAGAAAAAACACAGGAATGAATAGGAGAGTGAAAACAGTGAGTAAACAGCAACACAAACATGACAGAGACAGGTAAGAGAGAAAACCCATCCTCTGACATACCATGAGCTACACCGTGGGATATCCACTACACTCACACCTTCGTCGAGGTAAATTTATAATGATGTCTCCTATTTATAGCATACTCAGTAACTTTTCTGCCCAGTAGCACCATTACTTCTGCTTCATAAAACACATCTCAACACTAAGGGTAATTTTAAGCATACGCCCAAAACAGGCACAGAGTTGACAGGGCCTCTGCTGAGCCTGTCAGCTGGAGCGCCAACCCATCCTCATTAGAATACAGTCATTGAGCTTCCCACTAGCACTCAATTAGTGCTAGCAGGCAGCTCACTGAACTGTGGCGGCAGGAGGGAGCTGAAAATCCAACGGCTCCATGTGTGAACGGAGCCAGAAGTTGTCTGGAAAAGTGGGGCGCAGGGGCACGTTCTGGGGGGGTGGGGGCAATACCCAGCAGCTGGCAGCGGGCCACATTTCAAAGGCCAGGAGGAGCATTCCTGCTTCTCCTGGCCCTACAAATATTGCCCCGAAAAATGATCCACGCTGTTTTTGGAGTAGCCTCCAGTGGTTAGGCTGCTCACAGCCTCATACAAATGGGCCGTGCTTGTGCAAGGTATGCTCTGCCCGTTAGTACTTGAAAATTGCAAACAGAGTCCTACAAGTAGCGCAATACCCTGATTTGCATATGCAAGCAACCTCTCACCTATTTTTGGTGGGAGTTCTGGGAGCCCATTTACAGACTCGCCTGAAAATCGCACCAGGCTGGTCTTGGGCGTCATGGGAGCGGTTGCTGTTTCCCTGCCATTTTTAGCTGCTGGATGCCTCAGAAATGGGGCGGGAGGCATTTGAAAATCGGTCCCACTGTGTTTCAGAACTCCTTCGATCCAGTTTCGCACTTAACTAATAGATGTACTGGGGGTAGCGTTTCCGCTGGATTGCACTGGTTTTATCAGCACAACCAGGCCGAACCAATACAAAAGATCGAGGAATTTCTATTTGCGTTGGACGTAAATTACGCCCAATGTAATTCAAGTTTCCGCGATCTTTTGTGCTGGTTCAAAAGTCATTGCGCTGAAGTTGGTCCCGCCCACAAAACTGACCACGCCCCCGATCGAAATAACAAAGGTGGCAAGTTTGCCCCAATTACGCCCTTTTGCGGCCATTCGAGGAGGGTCTTCAAATTGTGCTCATTTTTTTAGGCGAGTTGGCACTATTAAGCATGTTTTAAACATTTTTACATATTAAAAAATATTTAATTTACTAAGAAACTGACCAGTGCACAGCAATTAAAGTCGTAATTGGTTCAGTATATATTTTTTTAAAGTCATTTTCAGTGATTTTAAATCAGGTTACTTACTGGTGGAGGACTGGACACTCTTATTAAAAATGCTTTTTTTTATGATAAACCCATTTTCAGCTGTATTAATAAAAGTGCACCAGGTTACCACTCTTACATACATCAATGAATATTTTTTATTGCAAAGAAAACAAACAATTGCACTCTATTAAGCTGCCAGTTTGCCTGGTTCATGGAAGATTTTACATTTGTGATTATGCTAATACATTTTAGCAGCAACATGACCTGTAACGCAACTGGCGCAATTTTCAGGCCCAATCTAAGCAGCTGAGGCAGCGGGAGCAGACCCGGCCGTGACCCGGAGGCTCGGAGGCGACGGGAGTGGACCAGGCCGCGAACCGGAGGCTCAGAGGCGGTGGGAGCGGACCCGGCCGTGACTTGGACTTGGGTGTACAGGGCATAATTTCAAAATTTGCAGATGACACAAAACTTGGAAGGGCAGTGAACAGTGAGAAGGATAGTGATAGACTTCAAGACGACATAGACAGGCTGGTGGAATGAGCGGATACATGGCAGATGAAATATAACGCAGAAAGGTGCAAAGTGATACATTTTGGCAGGAAGAACGAGGAGAGGCAATATTAACCAAAGGGTACAATTCTAAACGGGGTGCAGGAACAGAGAGACTTGGGGGTATATGTGCACAAATCTTTGTAGGTGGCAGGGCAGGTTGAGAACGTGGTTAAAAAAGAACATGGGATCCTGGGCTTTATAAATAGAGGCATAGAGTACAAACGCAGGGAGGTTATGATGAACTTTTATAAAACACTGGTTCGGCCACAGCTGGAGTATCGTGTCCAGTTCTGGGCACTACACTTTCGGAAGGATGTGACGGCCTTAGAAAGGGTGCAAAAGAGATTTACCAGAATGGTTCCAGGGATGAAGGACTTCAGTTACATGGATAGTCTGGAGAAGCTGGGGTTGTTCTCCTTGGAACAGAGAAGGTTCAGAGGAGATTTGATAGAGGTATTCAAAATCAGGAAGAGTCTGGACAGAGTAGATAGCAGAAGGGTCAAGAACCAGAGGACATAGATTTAAGGTGATTGGCAAAAGAACCAAAGGCGACATGAGGAAAAACTTTTTTTTATACAGCGAGTGGTTGTGATCTGGAATGCACTACCTGAGGGGGTGGTGGAGGTAGATTCAATCGTTTCTTTCAAAAGGGAATTGGATAAGTACTTGAATGAAAGAAATTTGCAGGGCTACGGGTAAAGGAGGGGGGAGTGGAACTAGTTGGATTGCTCTTGCAGAGAGCCGGCATGGATTCGAAGGGCCAAATGGCCTCCTTCTGTGCTGTAACCATTCAATGATTCTATAATGTCGCCCTATTACCGATTGACCTTTCAAACTTCGGGAGTTATGAAGCACATAACAACTCCAGGTATTTGCCTACTCTAATCTGTGCATTATACAGGTTTTGTTACAGATTTGGTTGTGGAGAGATGCCATAGTTTATGTATTAGCAAATTCAACCACCTAGCCTTCTACATTGCCTATGTATTGGGTAGTATTTGGTCAATTTATTTTCTGATTGGTCTTGGCAAAATACTTGTTTTTTATAACTTCCACCCACTTGTTCAAACTGGTGATAAGTAAAGTAGCACCAGTTGTTTTTATCTACAGAAACCCATTATTGTTGAACTCATAATGCAATCCAAAACACAGGAATGACTAATAAAATCAATTGGAACGTGTGGATCAGCAACAAAGTTATTTCCTATACAATTGACAACTACCCCATTTTAGAAAACAAACTTGATGAACCAAACAAATTCAGATTAGCTTGAAGATTTGTGCTCATTACAAATACGTATTAGTGATGCCACATCATTTAAAGAAGACAATAGCCCTTTACTGAGTTATTCCACCTGTCTCTCCTCCACAAAGTTGCAAACTTGAACATACTTAGTCTACAAGACACTTGACTTCCAATCAATATAATTTTAATGCTGAATGATTTCATTTGTTCACAGAACAGAATTAGCAATAGGATGTCTCACAATGAGTATCAGCCTAGGTCAGTACTTACTCTGGTTAATTCTCACTTGTTGCTGTGAAAAGCAAACTCCATTTCTTACTGGAGGTGCTATTTTGCATCATTGAAATTCTTGTCAGTAATGCGATTCCTTTACTGAGAAGTGTTACCATCTGTCATGCTACTAAACTGTGTCTCCAGTAAAGAAAAGCATTTAGTCATTTTTGATTGGTCTTGACATCATTTTAATTCCAACATTTTGTTGCTGCATAAGAATTATCAGGATTCTGGATTTAGTTCTTCAATACCAAAATAGGGCCTTTGGATTAGCAATCATAGATCAAAAAAATTCATGCACAATAATAAATGTTATCACAATAATAAATTGTGTTTCTGTATACAGTTCTTGGTGAATGTTGAGCTCAGCGAGATTGATGGTTAAGCAGTGGTGCAATCATATCAACATAGTTCACTTTCATAGATTAAGTTGGAACCTCCTGAATGATATTTATGTAATGCTTTTCATTTGCTAACAAGTTAAAATGCTAAACTACTGACATTTTAATTACTTTGTTCTTTACTCCCAGAGTCAGCAGGAAACCATTCCACAGTTCCCACGGAAATTAATTTATTTCCATTATTGTCACAGAATTTAGCTAATTCCAACTTTAAGCAAAGAAATGGGACTTACTGTTTGAATTGTGTCCAGTTGAAGATTTCAGTTTTAGCTGTCACCAATCTGAAAATGGTTAACAGCCATATTAACCAATTCAATGAAATTGTTGCTGTATCACTCAAGACCACTCAACAGTCTGATACAGCTGTCAATCATTGCTGCTGTTCCAGTTGAAATTGTAATCTCTGGTGATGCCTCCCTTCTATTTGGACCCACCTATCAGTTGGTCTCACTCAAAATCTCACACAAAGGTCAAGAAATAAGGAAAAGAATGCAGGTCAATTAGGTGCTTTCTGAAAGTGCTAATGCTTCATAAAAGTACCAACTGTTTGTATAATAGGCACCTTGTGCATATTGAACTAGAAGATACATATTTATAGGGATTTTATGGGAATATATGTGCAGTGTTCTTCAGAATTTTCCCAGAATTTATGGAAATTTCCTGTGGATTTCTACTGCTGATAATTGCCCTATTTATATGGTGCTTATATTCATTCAAATTAATTGATAAAGAATTATCATTTTTTTGAGGACATTCCTTACAGGGCACAGTTCCAGTTACTCTTTTGTACATTGCCCATGTGACAACTATTCATGTCTGAACTTTGACAGCAGACTATTCTAACAGGCGAGTATCAAAGTTGACTCAATCCTGTTCTCACCATTATCCATATGTGCATTTCCAGAGGATGCTGGATAGTAATTAAAGGCAGAAACTCTAATGGGTTTACCCTCCCTAAATCAGAGGCCAGAATCCTTGCATATCTTCTTCCATACTTCATTATGAAATCAGACTGCTAAATATTTCACTCCTGATGTGACCTTAATTCTACAGATCTATTTGTTTGCTGAATTTTTTTTTTATTCGTTCACGGGATGTGGGCGTCGCTGGCGAGGCCGGCATTTATCGCCCATCCCGAATTGCCCTCGAGAAGGTGGTGGTGAGCCGCCTTCTTGAACCACTGCAGTCCGTGTGGTGACGGTTCTTCCACAGTGCTGTTAGGAAGGGAGTTCCAGGATTTTGACCCAGCGACAATGAAGGAACGGCGATATATTTCCAAGTCGGGATGATGTGTGACTTGGAGGGGAACGTGCAGGTGGTGTTGTTCCCATGCGCCTGCTGCTCTTGTCCTTCTAGGTGGTAGAGGTCGCGGGTTTGGGAGGTGCTGTCGAAGAAGCCTTGGCGAGTTGCTGCAGTGCATCCTGTGGATGGTGCACACTGCAGCCACAGTGCGCCGGTGGTGAAGGGAGTGAATGTTTAGGGTGGTGGATGGGGTGCCAATCAAGCGGGCTGCTTTATCTTGGATGGTGTCGAGCTTCTTGAGTGTTGTTGGAGCTGCACTCATCCAGGCAAGTGGAGAGTATTCCATCACACTCCTGACTTGTGCCTTGTAGATGGTGGAAAGGCTTTGGGGAGTCAGGAGGTGAGTCACTCGCCGCAGAATACCCAGCCTCTGACCTGCTCTTGTAGCCACAGTATTTATATGGCTGGTCCAGTTAAGTTTCTGGTCAATGGTGACCCCCAGGATATTGATGGTGGGGGATTCGGCGATGGTAATGTCGTTGAATGTCAAGGGGAGGTGGTTAGACTCTCTCTTGTTGGAGATGGTCATTGCCTGGCACTTATCTGGTGCGAATGTTACTTGCCACTTATCAGCCCAAGCCTGGATGTTGTCCAGGTCTTGCTGCATGCGGGCTTGGACTGCTTCATTATCTGAGGGGTTGCGAATGGAACTGAACACTGTGCAGTCATCAGCGAACATCCCCATTTCTGACCTTATGATGGAGGGAAGGTCATTGATGAAGCAGCTGAAGATGGTTGGGCCTTGGACACTGCCCTGACGAACTCCTGCATTATTGCCCTAGGGCTGAGATGATTGGCCTCCAACAACCACTACCATCTTCCTTTGTGCCAGGTATGACTCCAGCCACTGGAGAGTTTTCCCCCTGATTCCCATTGACTTCAATTTTACTAGGGCTCCTTGGTGCCACACTCGGTCAAACGCTGCCTTGATGTCAAGGGCAGTCACTCTCACCTCACCTCTGGAATTCAGCTCTTTTGTCCATGTTTGGACCAAGGCTGTAATGAGGTCTGGAGCCGAATGGTCCTGGCGGAACCCAAACTGAGCATCGGTGAGTCCTTTAAGTACAGTGAGATCTGGGTCTTCAGGCTCTTCAGCTTAGGGATGCAGAGCTGAAGAGCCTGGAGACCAGATCTCATGGGCTCTGATTTTAAAAGAATGATGCTTGCAGGGTATCAAACCCACTGGATGAAAGCTGGTGCTTGAGAAGAAAAGAGTGAGTGGCAGTGCTTGTTCTAATAGGCAGGCAGGGCTGGATGAGGAGAGGCCTGCTTCCTTTCCTTGTCTTATTTCTGGGGCACTTTGAGAGGTTAAAGTGGGTTGCTGAGGAGCTGAGTACACATCTCACTTTCAGTGGGAGTGGTCTAGTTTGCAATGTCAGATACACTAGGATACGATGAAAGAGGAGCAGAATGTCTTGGTGCACCTGGAGCTGGCATCTGGCCTCCTACTTCCCTATCACCAATTCCCTCCCTTCCCAGGATTGCAAGGGCTTCCTCCTCATACAGAGCAAAATGGCAAAAGTTTGAAGGGGCTGTTTCTCCTTGAAAAAGAATCAACAAAGTTATAATAGGTGCCTGTGAGAGTGCAAAACCCAGGTTTCAGCAAGTAATCCCTAATCAATGAGATGGCAGATGCATGCATCATGCAATTAGACTCCATATTAGTTTTTTAGTAGTGTAATTGCATGTAATGGTGAGGGGAAAGGAATACTTCCAGGTGAAGGTTGTGTCTGTAAAGGGCATTGTGTTGTCTCCTGTGCTTTGCTGATAAGCAATTTACTCAATTTAACAAAGAGTGAGGGAAGTCACCATAAGTGGTTGACGTGCTTTTTCCAGTGCAGTCTTGCAAGATACTGTTGACTCCTTTTGCCTTGTCTGCCCTGGTAATGGCGTTAAAGTTTTTGTGGCAATGAGTTGCCATGTATGGCACTATTAGCACTTACTGACATGGTCACTGCCTGCTCCTGCTGCTGTGCTGCTCTCCTTTGGGGTCTGCAACTTCCACCCAGACCTGCTGCTCTCCTCTGTCGTACTTCATTGAAAAGTACATCCACTGCTTCCTTGTTGAACTGAGTGAAGGGGAGGCGTCTCAGCTAATCTTACTGACATTCCTAAATTTAAGTTATGCTGCCAAATTTTTTTTACTGGAGTGGTCCCTTTGAGCTGCCACAGCCTTTAACCCTACACTGGCACACAATTTCTCACCCCAAATCTGACAAGCTCCCAATCAGAAGTGGTACTATGGCTGGCAGCTCGGCTAAAATTAGGCTGATACTGAAAAATGCAGCAGGATCAGCCCCTTCCATTCTGATGGAAGCACATTGTACTCAGGTTTTTGCCCGAGTGGTAAGTCTAGGCTGAATCTGTAGGTGACATGGCATGAACATTGAGTGGAGAATTAGTTACTTCAACCCATGCTCGAAGAGCAAAACAAACATGTTTACATTTATCAATGAAGTTATGCATCGTTTTCAGATTAACACTCCAGTCTCACTTGGAACAGCTATTCACATCCAGCTGAAGCACACCAAGATATGATTGAGTAGAGTAGAAGAACTGAGAACTCAGATAGATACATACAAGTAAAAGGGACTTATAGCTGAATGAATACTAGCTTTATTATTACACAATCCCATATATGAACTGTGACCTATATCATGATTTGAAACAGCTTGTTACCAGATTTGGTTCTGTCTCAGATTTTAACAGAAAAAAAATCAAAAACAAGTGCATTCAATCTTCCCCAAAAGCAAATAAAATAGCAGAGGCAGTAAGATTCTTGAAACACAACTTTGAACCACAATTTGAAAATAAATTTACAAAATAATATGTAACAAAATAATAATATTTTTCTCCATTTATTCAAGTTTCTTAGTACTTTCCCCTTCCCCACTGCCCCATACATTAGGTTCATATAAATTGCTACTTTCCTTGGTGATGATAGAAGGATGATATATAGATGACCATAATTTCACCTGTGCTGCTCTTGAGATGAAGGTCAAAAATGGCTACCATGTCACACAAATCTAAAATGAATGGAAATTCCATCCTCTCCCCCAACAAACAATTATTTTACATTAAAAACAATGTGTGAGGGCAGGGTGGTACAGTGGGTTAGAAAATGTCCTTTCTCTTTTGGGACTCAGATGTTAACACAACCCAAACTGATAGCATGAAAGCCTCATCTTTCTGTTGGCTGAAAGAGTTCTAAGTAAAATTCATTTGTGTGGTTTTAGTTCTGATTCTAATAGGTACAATTCCACAGCAAAAATTGCTCAAAATTTGATAGTCTCACTCACTTGGAAGGCTGGTTTAGACATTGGGAAGTTTACTTCGGTGTCCCATTGGGAGTTTTGGGGCTATGGCTCGTTGTTGGGGCAGAATACATCTTTACTGACATCTGAACCTGCTACACATTAAGCTGACAATGCAGACTAAAAGTGGGAATGTTCTCTGTTCCTGATTGCTAACATCCCTCATCTTCACAAACATGATTATTATTCATTTTTAAAAACAAACTCATATGTATCAATACTTAATAAAATCTAATGTAACATTGCTAACAATTTGCTAATAAGGCAGGTTAATGTGTGGCTAGAGACATGGGGCAGGAGGGAGGGCTTCAGATTTCTGGGGCATTGGGACCAGTTCTGGGGCAGGAAGGACCTGTTCAAGATGGACAGGTTACACATCAACAGAGCTGGGACCAATGTCCTCGCTGGGAGGTTCACTAGTGCTTTGGGGGAGGGTTAAAACTAATTTGGCAGGGGGATGAGCACCAGGATGTAGCATTAGAAAGGAGAAACAAGGTGCACAAAGGATTGGGCGAGACAGATAGCACTAGAATAAGAAATAGTACAGTATTAGGTGGGATCAAACTAAGAGAGAATACAAGAAGGTCTAAGATAGGTTTAGAGTGCATGAGTGTAAGTGGTAAATAAGGTTGGTGAGCTGCAGGCGCAAATAACCACATGAGAATATGATATAGTGGTGATATCGGAGACCTGGCTCAAAAAAGGGCAGGAGTGGGTGCTAAATATTCCTGGATACAAGGGGGGAAAAATTTGTTAAGGGTTGTTTTCGGGCGGGGGTACCCTACGCAGGCAGCATGTGAATTTTCTGCTGCCTGCTAATTATCATGATATCTCCGTGCAGCCAGCGCTACCCACACTGCTGAGAGGCTGCATGGAGAATGAGGAAGTTGGAAATGGGGTGTGCACAGCGCACGTCATCAGCAGCCTGCACCTCTTAAAGGTGCAGGCACATTTCAAATGGCAGTTACATAGCTTACTTGGAGGAGGGAAAGATGGCCACGAGGATAGTAGGACCGGCATGAGAGAAGGCTCCCTGCTTCTCTGATGATGCTCTGGAGGCCCTGGTGGAAGGCGTGGACGAAAGGAGGGCACAACATGTACCCGCAGGGTGGCTGGAGACCCTCCAGACTGCAGCTCTGCAGGCATTGGCAGGCAGCGGTGCAGGAAGTAAACGCCAGGAGCATTGCACCACGCACGTGGGTGCAGTGCCGAAAGAAGTTGGCCCTCCAGGGTGATTTGATTGTTTTGTGAGAGCGGAAAGGTGGGGAGTGTAGGACTGTTGGTGAGTTGAGGGATGTAGTTCAAATTATTGATAGCGGGCACGAATCAGGCAAGCACGCAGAGCCCTTGCAGACAAGGCATGTGGTTCCTGTTGCACCCTTGCATCTTCCTCCACTTCCTCTTCTGGCTCCTCCTCCTCCTCCTCCTCCTCAGCCTCTTCCTCCTCAGCTCCTCCTCCTCCATCTCTGGCTCGGGTTTTCTCCAATCATTGATGGCAAAGGCTGGTCCCTCTTGATGACAAGGTTATGCAGCTTGCAGCAGACCACCATGAATCTGCCCACGCACTCAGCAGAGTACTGCAGGGCTGCTCCAGACTGATCCAGGCAGCGGAAGCGTTGTTTGAGGAGGCCTATGGTGTGCTCCACGATGTTGCGTGTGGCAGAATGGCTCTCATTATAGGCCTGCTCTGCACGTGTGCGTGGGTTCCTGACCGGTGTCATGAGCCATGACATGAGGAGATAGCCCTTGTCATCCAGTAGCCAGCTTTTGACTTGCCAAGCTGGGTTAAAGATAGCTGGCACGTTGGATTGCCGCATGACGAAGGCGTCGTGACTGCTTCCAGGGTAGCGGGCACGACCTCCGTGATTCGATGCATGTGATCGCACACCAGCTGTACGTTGAGGGAGTGGAAGCCCTTTCGGTTGACGTGCGGGGCACGCAGGGCAATATGTGTGCAGTCAATAGCACCCTGCACCATGGGGAAGCCAGCAATGCGAGCAAACTCCCGTGCTCACTTGTTCTGCTTGAATCTGTGGAGAGGGAAGGTGATGAACCTGTTTCCTCATCTGGTACAGTACGTTTGTGACCTCCCTTATGCAGCAGTGCGCTGCATACTGCGAGATGTTGCACATGTCGCAAGCAGAGGTCTGAAATGCTCCTGAGCCATAGAAATTTAGCGCCACGGTGACCTTCACAGCCACAGGCAATGCTGTCCTCGCCCTGCTCTGAGGCTGCAGTTGTGGCCGCACCAGTTGACAGATCTCGATCACGCCTTCCTTGGTGAACCTCAGGCGTCGGATGCAATCCTCCTCAGTCATGTTGAGGTACAAGAATTGGTCTCGGAAGGCCCTCATAGGGTAGGGCCTCCTGCTCAGTGCCCTGCGCCTCCTCGTCTTCGTCTCCTCGTAGCTTGACCTGCTCTGCATGGCCTCTCTGCATGCTCCCAGTCATGCTCAATGCCCAGCAGGAGCCCTGGCAGACCGCCCATGGTTGCCAGGAATGTTGTTCAACCACGGTTGTAACTTTCCAACCCGTAAGGCAGTACCTGCCAAAGCACTCTCAAATGTAGTCCAGGAACTTTCAGTAAGAATAGGGAGCTTCAAAAAACACTTCCTACTCCTCCAGCAGCCAGAAGCAATAATCCAGCAATGAACCTGCAACACCTGCATGGCCCCTTTAAATTGCACTGGTTGGGGGGTCCTTCAGGCACTGTAAGACACATTCACATGGTTGGGGTTAAGACTTTGAGTTGAGTTGAGTGTTAAGGTCGAAAATGGTGTCTATCACTTTAAATCAACGTTGCATTCTGATTGCACGCATTTTCTCCCTACTTTACATGCTTCCAGTTCGGTATTTGCGCATGCACTAACTCCTATACCAAGATGGCGTCAGGCGCACGTCACACTGGAAACGTGCGTGCACATCTAAGACGCCATCTTGGATGTCAGAGAGGCCGTGTAGCACCAACACAACAGGCGCTACACGGCCCAATTTAGCACCCAAGGTGTTCAGGAAAGATAGGGAAGGAAAAAAAGGAGAAGCAATGGCCCTTGAAGGGTCAAGGACAGAATCTATTTGGTTAGAGTTAAGAAACAAGGTGCCATTACACTACTGGGTGTATTCAATAGGCTACCAATTAGTGGGAAGGATATAGAGGAGCAAATTTGCAGGGAAATTACAGAGAGGTGCAAGTACTATAGTGATAATGGGGACTTCAACTATCCTAATATAGACTGGGATAGTAATAGTGTAAAGGGCAAAGAGGGGGAGGAATTTCTGAAGTATGTTCAGGAGAACTTTCTTGATCAGAATGTTTCCAGCCCAACAAGGAAGGAGGCATTGATAGATCTAGTTCTGGGGCATGAAATGGGTCAAGTGGAGCAAGTGTCAGTGGGGGAACATTTAGGGTACAGTGATCATAGTATCATAAGGTTTAGATTAGTTATGGAAAAGGACAAGGAGCAATCTAGAGCAAAAATATTCAATTGGAGAATTCAGTGGGTTGAGAACAGATCTGGCCCAGGTAAATTGGAATCAAAGATTAGCAGGCAAAACTGCAATCAAACAACGGGCAGCCTTTAAAGGGGTGGTGGTTCGGGTACAGTCTAGGTACATTTCCACGAGGGGGTAAGGTGGAGCAACCAAATCAGAGCTCCCTGGATGACGAAAGAGATAGAGAGTAAGATGAAGCAGAAAAAGGGTGCGTATGACAGATGTCAGGTTGATAATGCAAGTGGGAACCGGGCTGAATATGGAAAATACAGAGGGGAAATGAAAAAGGAAATAAGAGTGGCAAAGAGAGAGTATGAGAATAGACTGGCAGCTAACATAAAAGGGAATCCAAAAGTCTTCTATCGGCATATAAATAGTAAACGGGTAGTAAGAGGAGGGGTGGGACCAATTAGGGACCAAAAAGGAGATCTACACATGGAGGCAGAGGGCATGGCTGAGGTACTAAATGAATACTTTGCATCTGTCTTTACCAAGGAAGAAGATGCTGCCAGAGTCACAGTAAAAGAGGAGGTAGTTAAGGTATTGGATGGGCTAAAAAATTATAAAGAGGATACTAGAAAGGCTAGCTGTACTTAAAGTAGATAAGTCACCCAGTCCAGAAGGGATGCATCCTAGGTTGCTGAGGGAAGTAAGGGTGGAAATAGCAGAGATGCTGGCCATAATTTTCCAATCCTCCTTAGATATGGGGGTGGTGCCAGAGGAATGGAGAATTGTAAATGTTACAAAAAAGGCTGTAAGGATAAACTCAGCAACAACAGACCAGTCAGTTTAACCTCGGTGGTGGAGAAGCTTTTAAAAACAATAATCCGGGACAAAATTAACAATCACTTGGACAAGTGTGGATTAATTAAGGAAAGCCAGCATGGATTTGTTAAAGGCAAATCATGTTTAACTAACTTGATTGAGTTTTTTGATAAGGTAACAGAGAGGGTTGATGAGGGCAATGCGGTTGATGTATATATGGACTTTCAAAAGGCGTTTGATAAAGTACCACATATAGGCTTGTCAGCAAAATTGAAGCCCATGGAATAAAAGGGGCAGTGGCAACATGGATATGAAATTGGCTAAGTGATAAGAAACAGAGAGTAGTGGTGAACGGTTGTTTTCCAGACTGGAGGAAGGTATACAGTGGTGTTCCCCAGGAGTCGGTACTAGGACCACTGCTTTTTTTTGATATATGTTAGTGACTGGGACTTGGGTGTACAGGGCACAATTTCAAAATTTGCAGATGAAACAAAACTTGTAAGTGTAGTAAACAGTGAGGACGATAGTAATAGACTTCAAGATGACATAGACGTACTGGTGGAAGGACGGACACAGGGCAGATGAAATTTAACGCAGAGAAGTGCGAAGTGATTCATTTTGGCAGGAAGAATGAGGAGAGGCAATATAAACTAAATGGTACAATTCTAAAAGGGGTGCAGGAGTCCTGGGGTGACTGGGGATAATATGTGCACAAATCTTTGAAGGTGGCAGGACAGGTTGATAAAGCGGTTAAAAAGGCATACGGGATCCTGGGCTTCATAAACAGAAATAGAGTACAAAAGCAAGGAAGTTATGTTGAACCTTTATTAAACACTGGATTCGGCCACAACTGGAGTATTGTGTCCAATTCTGGGCACCACACCCTAGGAAGGATGTGAAGGTCTTAGACGAGGTGCAGAAAAGATTTACTAGAACGGTTCCAGGATCAGGGACTTCAATTACATGGATAGACTGGAGAAGTTGAGGTTGTTCTCCTTATAGCAGAGAAGGTTGAGAGGAGATTTGATGGAAATGCTCAAAATCATGAAGGGTTTAGATAAAGTAAATAAAGAGAAACTGTTCCCATTGGCAGAAGGGTCGAGAACCAGAGGACACAGATTTAAGGTGATTGGCAAAAGAACCAAAGGCGACATGAGGAAAAACTTTTTTACCTAGCGAGTAATTATGATCTGGAATGCACTGCCTGAAAGGGTGGTGGAGGCAGATTCAATCATGGCTTTTATAAAGGAATTGGATAAATACTTGAAGGGAAAAAATTTGCAGGGCTACAGGGAAATAGCGGGGGAATGGGACTAACTGGATCGCTCTTACAAAGAGTCGGTATGGGCTTGATGGGCCAAATGGCCTCCTTCTGTGCTCTAACCATTCTATGATTCTATGAATTTGCCTAATGCCTTCGGCAATAAACTATTCCATACCTTGATTAAATAACTTGGAGTATGACTTGGCATGTAATCAACACAGGAGCTGTTTATTGCTTTCTGTAAGCTGGTAGATTGGTAATTGTTCAACTGATCCAATTTACTTAAAAATAGCGAAAGATCCATTAAAGTAAGCTGGAAAGTGAAAATGCCATGATAATTTGGCTCAAATTTCTAGAAAAAGAAGTATAACAGAAACTTGACGCAAGATGCAATATTAGCTGAGAATTTACAGTAGCTGGTGAACGAACGGCGTCCACCATTGGTTAGACATGCCCTTGTCCATTTAATTTTCATAAGATCCTTCACGTTTAACTGCATATCTGCCCCCGCCTGAAGTTGCAGTGCGATTTGCACATAAATAATGGTGAACGCTGTTAGCCTCACCTTTATATATAAAAGTGTGCTCAAAGCCATATATTCAGCTTATCATTTTATCAAAGTATGTTATTGTTATGTAGCTTAAATGTTTTGAAGATATTTCTTCCATGACGGAGGTACAATATTTTGTTAAAAATATTCTTGTTGAAAAAGTCAATCACTGCAAATAAGCTACAGTCAACTTTTCAAACATGTGAAGGCCCGAGATGAATAGAATTACAGAATTATAAGCCTTAAGGTGAACTGAAGAAGCTGATAGATGGAGAATGCTTAAAAAATGCTTATGAAAAATAGAAGTCCTCTAATAATACAAAAAGCCAACAAAACTGTCTTTACGCGACATGCAGCAAACCAATTTTTTTGCAAGATGTTGGAGCTGATACCAGTACAGTATATATTTAAAATTTTCCACTATTATTAGATATCAGCAGCCTCTCAGTCCACACTAATTTTCAGACAACAAAGCAGAGTCCCTCGAAAGCAAGAAGATCATGGCAAGCAGACATCAATAATCAATGTTAGCCAATGTTGTTCTGCTTCGATGTGTGTAACTGAGAGGCTAAGTTGAGCAATGGGCAAAATCAGAACTACATTCTAATAATTGGGTTGTATGGATTGTAAGGCTATCCAGACAAGAATTAGGTGTATTCAAAAGAAAGATTTGTAAAAAAATTGGAGATGTGATCAAACATTTATAAGATCTGATTGAGGGGTCAGTGGTTAGCACAACATTTTAGAACACTGTTCTAAAAACTGTCACTTCCCCAGGGTTATATCTAGTTCAGATAGTGAGAATGGAAGTCTCCTCTGTATCTCTTTGAAACAGCTCTTATGACTCACAGGAGAAATGAGTTCTGTCAGTATTAATCCAATCTCCAGTGGACATTATTTTACAGCCGAGAACTGTCCCACATTTACCATTAACTCAGCAGGCTCAAGATTCAGAGGTCAAAAAAACAGGGATGTAGTAAACAGAAATGTCAGTTAGAAAAGAAGGAAGCATTTTGATTAACTCTTTATCTGCCAGAACTCCCAGTATCCTGTCAACTGTAACAGGAACACAGAACATTTTGGGAAGGTCAGTATTGAAAGGGGGGAAACCAGAGTAAGGGAGACACATTTGCAGCATCTCACTCCACAGCTGCTGAAGAAGAGGAAAGGAAACATTTTTCCCCCAGCCGGATGGTGTTATATTTTATCTTGACGAGTGCCAAGAATAATTTATTCATTGCCTTGTCTCAGCCTCAGATTTTTCCCTAATGAAGCACAGACTAAAACAGTTTGAAATTTAGCAAATTGCAACAACTGGCACTTCTAAAGTGATTCACTCGAGCATTCTGGGCCAACACTATGAATCCAATTTATTATGCAAAATTATCAGAGATTTTCCAGAAAAGCGTAAAGTGTAAAGGAAATCACAACTAAAAAATTGATGGGGAATACAACAATGTTATTGTATCCTTTAGATAGGGAAACTATAGGAACCTGCTTTATGGCAAAGAAATATTATCATCTGGTTGGACTTCAGCATGTGTCAGTGAAACATTAACTGTAAATATATACACAAGTGAGATTCTAATGTTAATATAAATTGACAACCCTTTGAGATCCATGTTTGACAGAAATAGGAATCTCTGGTTTCGGCTCATAATTTGGATATGTATAAATGAAATTCAAATACATTTAATTATCCTCCTTAATGTAATTTAGGGCTTAAAACCACTTAGACATATTAGTTATTCTAAAACCTTGATAAAATATCCTTAGATAAATTTTATATAACTAGCTTTGGATTTTTCTTCTGGGATTCTACAAAATAACTCAATGAAATGCCTGGTTCAATCTGTTGTTCTCTCTTGCTACCAGCACAATGCAAGTTCTGAAATATCTTGAGCTCTGAGGCCACCTATTGGACATAGTGGACCATTACGCTTAACAGGTTTTCTTACAAATCAAAAACATAAACTGTACAAATGCAAAGGATACTTGTGACAGGTAACTGTAGAATGTTATTTTTATCCCCAAAAATATGTTACAAAAAACCATAGAAATTTACAGTAAAGAGAGAGCCAATTGTATTTGTGAAGACTCTTTACAAGAGCAATCCAAAGCTAATCCTCTTGCTCTCTTCCCGTAGCTCTGCATCTTCCTCTGCTTTATTTTTATCTACTCAACTTAAAAATTGCAATAATCACAGCCTCAGCTATTCCCTGTGGCAAAGTATTCCATGGTCCAACAACTCCTGCAAAAAGAAAGTTCTCTTAGCCTCTCTCCTCATTCTCTTAGTAACACTTTTAAAATGTTGACCTTCATCACTGACTCCCCATCCGAATGAAATAGTCTTATCCTATTCACCCAACAAAATCCTTTATAATTTCAAAAATCTCTATTAAATCTTCTGTTAGCTTCTTTGCTCAAATGGAAATAGTCCCCAGATCTCAGGTCTATATTCATAAATAAAGTTTCTTATCCCCAGTATCAGCCTGTGAGTATTCTAGTCATACATTCAATAAAAATACATTTATTCAAAAATGCTTTTAATTTTATTGAAGAATGTTATAAGAGTTTTATTATACATCCCAATGTCATTTGAGGTCATTTCATTCTTTACAGGCGGAATTTAGGTGAATACACAATGGAAGATTCAAAGATAAAGGAGAAATTGTTTGTATGTTCGTATGTTTGTAAGAAAAGTCTATGGAGGAGTTCTACAACTATATATTTTCACATAGATGCTAGTAAGTATTTTGAACCAAAAAATTCTCTCCTTAGGTTCCCCTTATGCCTGTTTCACTGTTGGTCATGGAGCTAATGACAACTTCTGGCTCTTCGATTAAGTTTCAAAACTATTAAAAAAAACATCAACACTAAAGCTGCCAACAGAACCACAAAGGGATTTCTGCTTCTGGTGCAAACACAAGATATTTCTATCAGCTTTGGAACAGAAATATCAGTAGTGTGACTGACAGGGAAAATTTTGGACATCATAATAAAACCGGTCACTTCTCCATTTTTTCCCGGATGGCTCAAAGGGTAAGTGCACTGTATAGAGTGGAAGCAAACCAAAAGGTTGCAGATTCTCTCCAAGAAGTCACTTAGTTGATCTCAGCTGGGATGGTGCTAATGAAGTGAGGGTGCTTTTTCTAACATTTGTTTCTCTTCCTTTTTTTCCTGCCAATTTTCTTCCCTCCTGAAGATGTCAATCTCTTGCTGAGACGTAATTCAGTGGGTGCCAGTTGCACTTTGGTAGCTCACCCAAGTGGAATTCTTTATTTGTGAACCAGGACAGCGGGCTCGATATTAGGAGGGAGGTGGGTTGGCAGCGGGGGGTCGACTGGGCATGTGGGTAACGGCCTAATTGAAGCCACTTACCTTTGCTTCCGGGTTTCGCACTGGAAAGCTGCGCAGCGGGTGGACTGCGCACCCGCATCATGGGCTGTCAGCTGGAGGAGCCCTATTTAAAGGGGCAGTCCTCCACTGACTGATGCTGCAGAAAGGAGCCAAAATTACAGCATGGAGCAGCCCAGGGGGAAGGCTGCTCCCAGATTTAATGATGCCTCACTCCAGGTCCTACTGGATGGGGTGAGGAGGAGGGGGAGGACAGAGATCTTCTCCCCGGCAGATGGGAGGAAGTGGCCTGCGTCTGCCACCACGAAGGCCTGGCTCGAGGTGGCAGAGGAGGTCACCAGCACCACCAACATATCACGCACCTGCATATGGTGCAAGAGGCACTTCAATGACCTAAGTAGGTCAGCCGAAGTGAGTACACTTACTCATTCCCCTACACTCCGTCTGACACATCACCGCCCCCAACCCACATCTCCTTCTGCACTGCCAACACTACTCTGTCACATCACTCCTCATACCTACTCAAAGCTCATCCTCATCTTACCTGCATTTACTCACCTCGCCAGTACTCATCCCGCCACTACCACTCAACCCAATCTTCATACAATCTCATGGCTCTGTCTCATACCCTCTCATGCATCTCTTTCACGGTCAGCCTCACCCAACCTGCCACTACCTGTGCTGCAGCCACAGGGCATGCATCACGTATGTGTAGTAGGAAGCGTAAGGCAAACGTGTCGTGAGCATGAAGGGGATGCACATGGGTGTTTGAGGGTTTGTCATGGTTTTTACTTATATTTGATTTCTGATCAACTCACATTACATATTATATTGTCACCACTACTGCCATGTCTTTGCAAATCTTGTCTGGTTTGTGCAATAATTCCCTTTCCTGAGGATCACCATGAAGACCCACAACTGATGCCACCCATTGTGTCACTGCAGAGTGGGTGTAGGTGTATTTGCAGGGCTCTTTTGTGCAGATGACTGAGAGACGTCGGCGATGTCCCCAGTGGCACCCTGGAAGAATGCGGAGGAGAAGTTGTTGAGGGCAGTGGTGACTTTGACAGCGACAGGTAAGAAGCTGGTACTTGGGCCAGCCGGGAGCAGCTCGGCATGAAGGAGGCTGCAGATGTCCACGACTACGTGTCGAGTGACTCTGAGCCTCCGTGTGCACTGCTGCTCAGAGAGGTCCAGGAAGCTGAGCCTCGGTCTGTAGACCCTGTGGCGAGGGTAGTGCCTTCTGTGACGCATCTCTCTCTGCGGTTGCTCTCCCTCCTGCTATGCAGGTGGATGTGTCACAGCACTGTGTTGTGGAGCTCCATGTGTCAGAGGTGGACGGCGTGGCCGGCGAGGCTGGTGATGCTGTTCGTTCTCCGAGGAGGTCATGACTGCAGCTATGGCGGCCCCCATCCGGAAGATGAATGTTTGAAGGGGTCCGCAAGGTAGGTAAATGTGTCTGCACACCGGGGTTGAGGTTGCAAGTTGGTGAATTTTAGTGTTAGGAGGAAGGTGGTGCAGGCCAAACTTTATCCAAAGTGACAGAGTGGCCTCCTGCAATGAGTGAGGGTCTCAACCCCCACCTGTCAAATGGACCTTTGCAGCTGCCACAGGCTGGTGGCTGCAACATGTACATTTCAACTGGGAGTGTTTCCCCCAGTACAGGAAACACGCTCAGTTTAGATGAAAATCCCACCCCTCCTAAAATATCCTGCAAATCAGGTCTGCTAACGACCTGAAGTATCCAATTAATTGATTTAAGTGGGATCCCGCTGGCTTTAAATGCCAGCGGGAGTCCCACATGCGGGGGCTGCGCGCGCATCTAAGTGCGTCACTGGGGAACCCCGGAAGTGGGCGGGTTGGAGCCGGGCTCTGGATCCGCCCCGGGAATCCCCAATTTTCGGAGCCCCCCCCGCCACAAACGCACCCGCTCGGACATCCAAAAATCGAGCCCATTGAGTATGAGTAAGCTAATCAATTGCATGGAGCATCACAGGCAAGGACGATTCTTTCCTCACCTGATGACTGCATGTTTCCAGCAGGGTTTGCTGAATAGCTATCAGCAGTGGGAAACCCAACCAATTTTCCCCTCCTTAACCAAGGGGTGCTGTGGACAACTTTTGGAACCCCATTACTATCTCATCTGAGGTCATTTATCTCAATAAAGACTGGGGATGAAACCTAGGACCTTCCAGGTCTGTATGGGTCAGCTACTCACTGCTTTAACCAGCGGAATCATTGGTGGGGGCAAACTTTCATCTCCTGATAAATTCCAGTGGCTATTGCTAGAAAATATAACTGTGTGATTCTAGTGACAACAGTATTGGGCTCATGGTATATTATTCCCAATTTTACATTTCTTTTTTATTGCCATTCATTACTTTTAGTGCTCTCTTAATACTTTAATTTTTTAATTTTCCATTTTGTTTTTGACTTGATTTCTTTTAGCTTTATTGTCTTCTCCAATTGCTCCAATTTCATTTTCACTGCAATGAAATTGCTCTTTCCTTTCTTATTACTATCTGTAGTGCTCCTGCTGGTAGATGTAATAGATTCAAGAGTCCACTTCATCTAATCCACAAGATTCACCGTGCCTTTCAGCTACATATTACATTTAGGTGTGATAGTTGAATGGATACAATTTCAACCATAACACCTCCACCCATTTACAATAGCATAACAAAAGCCTCATCACTAATCATTTTGTTTAAACTAGTTGGCTTGGATTCAAGAAGGCCATAGTACAGTGTGAGGGAGTGTCTGTCACTTTTCACACACATACATCAATCATGTGTATTGAGTCTCCTCTTATATTGTCTTTTTGCCACCTTTTCACACAACCCTTTCCATCTGTTTCAGTGCCTCCCCTGAACACTGCATTTAGTTGCACTTTTCCATCTCTTCCCCGGTTCACTTTGTATTCGGTTACACAATCTCAATCACACTCCTTTCCCAGAAACCTTTCTTTATTTCCCTACAGCAATGTCATAAAAAACCTCCATCCACTCCATTATTTTTAAAGTTTTAAAGTTCACAAATGTAACTTTTTTTAAAAGACTTTGTTAGTTAACTCTGTTTCTTTCTCCACAGATGCTGCCTGACTTGCTGAGTATTTCCAGCATTTTCTGTTATTGTTGGTTAATGATATCATTTAAAAACAATACCAGAATTGTATTGTTTAACATTCTTGGTAAGCTGGTAACTATCCATTTCATTCTGTTCACCACTAAAACTCCTATGGCTGGTATTACAATTTGTGATGATGCATAGATGGCTAGGCCAACTTAGAAGTTAATACCTTCAGATAACAAAAGCAAAATATTGCGAACGCTGGAAATCTGAAATAAAAACAGAAAATGCTGGAAACACTCAGCAGATCAGGCAGCATCTGTGGAGAAAGAAACAGAGTTAACATTTCAAGTCAATGACCTTTCATCAGAACTGGGAGAAGTTAGAGATTTAACAGTTTATAAGCAAGTACAGAGCCAGGGAAAAAATGGTGGGGGGGGTGGGGGGAAGGAAAGAACAAAAGGTAAGGTCTGTGATAGGGTGGGTGATTAAATGACAAAACAGATGATGGTGCAAGGCAATAGGAGGTGGTAATAGGACAATAAAGAAACAAAAGATGGGTCTAGAGGAGCTGTAAATGGCAACAGCAGAACCATTACCAGCACCTGCTGTCCGAGAAAATGGGAGCAGTGGTTATGATCTGAAGTTGTTGAAATCATTGTTGAGTCCGGAAGGTTTTAAAGTGTCTAATCGAAAGATGAGGTTGCATTGAGGTTCATTGGAACAGTGTAGAAGGCTGAAAACAGAGAGGTCAGAGTGGGAATGGGATGGAGGATTAATTAGCAAGCGACTGGAAGTTCAGGGTCACACTTGCAGACTAAACGGAGGTGTTCAGCAAAGCAATCACCCAACCTGCATTTCAGATACTTAGTTTCAATCCAAAACCTATATTTTACAAAACAGTATTTTAATTGGGTCACATCTTAATTTCACTATAAATATATAATACTATAGTTTTAATGTGAAGTGTCCTTTATATCCAGGGACAACTACAATGGCACCTGAAATGTCCAAAACTTGCACATGGAGCCAGTGTTTACAGGTATTGCCATCTGCTTCCAGCTGTTGAACACATGGCTTATCTCATATCTCACTATGATGTATTACACCTCGGGTACAAGAGTTGTTGGTGAGGTTACACCTCCACTGCGTGTTAATTGCAAATAAAACTTCTTCCATATGCTCAATTCTAAATTCAGTTTAAACGTTTAACTATTTTCATAGTATTAGAAGGAGGCCATTTGGCCCATCGTGCCTGTGCCGGCTCTTTGGAGAGCGAGCCAATTAGTCCCACTCCCCTGCTCTTTCCCCATAGCTCTATAAATTGTTTCCCTTCAAGTATTTATCCAATTCCCATTTGAAAGTTTTTTTGAATCTGTTTCCACCATCCTTTCAGGCAATGCATTCCAGATCATAACAACTTACTGCGTAAAAAAATGTTTCCTCAAGTTACCTCTGGTTCTTTTGCCAATTACCTTAAATCTGAGTCTTCTGGTTACCGACCCTTCTACCACTGGAAACAGTTTCTCCTTATTTACTCATCAACTCCTTATTTACTCCTTATTTACTTATCAAAACTGCTTATGATTTTGAACACCTCTATCAAATCTCCTTTTAACCTTCTCTGCTCTAAGGAGAACAACCCCAGCTTCTCCAATCTCTCCACATAACTGAAGTCCCTCATCCCTGGTACCATTCGAGTAAATCTCTTCTGCACCCTCTCGAAGGTCTTGACAACCTTCCTAAAGTGTGCTGCCCAGAATTGAATACAATATTCCAGCTGAGGCCTAACCCGTGTTTTATAAAGGTTTATCATAACTTCCATGCTTTTGTACTCTATTCCCCATTTAATAAAGTCCAGGATCCCATTTGCTCTTTTAACAGTCTTCTCAACTTGTCCTGCCATCTGCAAAGATTTCTGTATATACACCCCCAGGCCTCTCTGTTCCTGCACCTCCATTAAAATTGTACCATTTAGTTTATATTGCCTCTCCTCATTCTTCCTACCAAAATGTATCACTTCACACTTCTCTGCGTTAAATTTTATCTGCCCATTTAACCAGTCTATATCCTTCTGAAGTCTGTTACTATCCTTCACATTGTTTACCACATTTTTGAGTTTTGTGTCACCTGCAAACTTTGAAATTATATCCTCTAGACCCAAGTCCAGGTCATTAATATATATATATATATCAAAAAGAGCAGTGGTCCTAATACCAACCCCTGGGGAACACCACTGTATACACCACTCTGGTCGGAAAAACAATCATTCACCACTACTCTCTGCTTTCTGTCCCTTAGACAATTTTGTATCCACACTACCACTTTCCGGTAAATCCCATGGGCTTTAATTTTGCTTACAAGTCTATTATGTGGTACTTTACCAAATGCCTTTTGAAAGTCCATATACACAACGTCAACCGCACTACCCTCATCAGTCCTCTCCGTTACTTCAACAAAGAAGTTTATCAAACACGATTTTCTTTTAACAAATCCATGCTGACTTTCATTTATTAGCTCATACTTTTCCAAATGCCAATTAATTTTGTTCCAGATTATTGTCTCTAAAAGTTTCCCCACCACCGACATTAGGCTAACTGGCCTGTAATTGCTGGGTTAATCCCTTTCCCCTTTTTTGAAAAGGGGTGTAACATTTGCAATCCTCCAGCACCACCCCCATATCTAAAGAGGATTGGAAGATTATGGCCAGAGCTTCTGCAATTTCTACAGAAACTTCCCTCAGTAACCTAAGATGCATCCCATCTGGACTGGATGACTTTTCTACTTTGAATATTGCCTACCTTTTAAATACCTCCTCTTTATCTATTTTTAATCCTATCCAATATTGCTACTACCTCCTCCTTTACTGCTACACTGGCAGCATCCTCGTCTCTAGTGAAGACTGATGTGAAGTATTCATTTAGTACCTCTGCCCTGCCCTATGCCTCCACAAGAAGATCTCTTTTTTTGTCCCCAATCAGCCCCACCCTTCCTCTGACTACCCTTTTACTATTTATATGTTTCGAAATGACTTTTGGGTTCCCTTTTATGTTAGCTGCTAATCTATTCTCATACTCTCTTTCCTCCTCATTCCCTTTTTTAGATCTGCTCTGTACTTTCTGTATTCAGCTTGGTTCTCTACTGTATTATGAACCTTACATTTGTCGTAAGTTTCTTTTTCCTGTTTCATTTTAATCTCTATATCTTTAGTCATCCAAGGAGCTCAAGCTTTGAATGCCCTTCCTCTCCCCCTTGTGGGAATGGGTCTACTCTGTACCTGAACCATCTCCTCCTTGAAGGCCTCCCATTGTTCAATTTCTGTTTTGCCTACCAATTTTTGATTCCAATTCACCTGGGCAAGATCCCTTTTTAACTCACTGAAATTTGCCCTCCTCCAGTTAAGTATTTTTACGCTTGATTGTTCCTTGTCCTTTTCCATAACTATTCTAAAACTATTGATATTATGATCACTGTGCCCCAAATGCTCCCCACTGAAATATACTCCACTTGCCCCACTTCATTCCCTAGAACTAGATCCAGCACTGCTTCCTTCCTCGTTGGACTGGAAACACGTCAATCAAGAAAGTTCACTTGTATACATTTCAAGAATTCCTCCCCCTTTTTACCCTTAACACTGTTACCATCCCAGTCTATAGTAGGATAATTGAAGTCCCCCATTATTACCACTATAGTGTTCTTGCATCTTTCTGTAATTTACCTGCAAATTTGCTCCTCTATCTCCTTCCCACTATTTAGTGGCCTATAGTATAGACCCAGTAGTGTAATAGCTGCTCTATTGCTCCTTAATTCTAACCAAATAGATTATATCTTTGACCACTCAACTCCATCATCCCTTTCCAGTGCTATAATAGTTTCTTTGATCAATAATGCCACCCCCTCCTTTCTTTCCTTCCCTATCTTTCCTGAATACCTTGTAGCCAGGAATATTAAGTACCCAATCCTCTCCTTCTTTGAACCAGGGCTCTGTTATTGCCACTATATCATACTCCCATGTAGTGACTTGTGCCTGCAGCTCACCAACCTAGTTTAGCATGCTAGGTGCATTTACCCAGCTCATTTTAGATTATTGTATTTACCCCGTTTGATGCTTCCCATTTCTGAACTGTTCTTTACTCTAGTGCTATTTGTCTCTCCCAGTCTTCTGTGCACCTTCTTTCTCCTCTCTAATGTTTCATCCTGGTGCCCATCCCCTTGCTAAATTAGTTTAAACCCTCCTCGTGAGGAAATTGGTCCCGGCTCTGTTGAGGTGCAACCCGTCCATCTTGAACAGATCCCTCCTGCCCCAGAACTGGTCCCAATGCCCCAAGAATCTGAATCCCTCCCTCGTGCACCATGGCTCAAGCCACGTGTTAACCTTCTTATCCTACTATTCCTATACTCACTAGCGTGTGGCACTGGGAGTAATACAGAGATTACTACCTTTGTGGTCCTACTTTTTAACTTCCTCCCTATCTCCTGAAACTCTGACTGCAGGGCCTCAACCCTTTTCCTTCCTACATCATTGGTTCCCACATGAACCATGACTTCTGACTGTTTCCCTTCCCCCCTCCAACTGTTCTGCACCCTCTCAATGATGTCCTTTACCCTAGCACCAGGGAGATAACACGACACGCGTGACTCACGTCGGCTGTTGCAGAAATGCCTCTTTGTCCTCTTGACTACTGAATCCCCTATAACCACTGCATTCCCACACTTCGCTGTACCGTGCTCCGGACTGCAGTCCTTTGAGGTGTTGTCACCCTCACCAGTATTCAATACTGAGAACTGTTTAGTGAGCGACACACTCCCGGAGGAATCCTGCACTGCCTGTCTCTTCCTACCCTGTCGGATGGCCACCTACTTACTGACCTGAGTTTTCTGTGACTGCGGGGTGACCACCTCCTGGAACGTACGATCCAGGAAATTTTCAGCCTCCCATGGATTCCAGCCACTCCTCAAGCTCGGAAATTCTGAACTCGAGCTCGAGCAAACAGAGGTACTTCCTGCACACACGATCACCCAGGAGACCTGAAGTGTCTTGGAGTTCCCACATGGCACAGGAATTGCAGGCAACAGGTTTCAGCTGTACCTCCATTCTATTTAGAGTCTACTTATATTTTATATATATATATATATATATATGCCTAACAGTTATTTAAAACAGTTTGTTCAGCTTTAAGGCTATTTAATTTTTAGCTAACACTAAAACACTACTAAAAACACTAACCAACCACTAAAAACAATAGTCACTAAAAACATTAAACAATAAACGAAATACACTGACTTACCCTCGCGCTCCTTTGCCTTGTGACGTCAGTCTTTGACTTCTCGATTTTTTTCCCTGTCTGTTTCAAAGTCCCACTCCTTATGAGGCCGCTCCTCGTGCCTCTTGCGATGATCTGCCGCTGCCGACTCTCTCCTACTCTTTATATGGTCACTCCTTGAGCCTCTCGCGATGCTACATCCATTACAAATGTAACTGTTTAATATGGTTGTTTTTTACAATTTTATATGCAGCTCATACATAAAACCGGCTTAATGTACAGTATAATGTACAGTAGTTAAATTAAGAGAATTTATATTATTCTGGCGCATGATCGCACAGTGGTATTTTGAGAGCCATACAAGAAGTATAGCACAGTAAGAATGTATGATACATATATAATATAAGGTTTGACCTTCCAGTTTGTGCTTAGGATATAGGGGTGCACGTGTATGGACTTCGGATCTGGTCAAATAGCCTAACACTCACTTTCCAGCTTTACACATGAAGAATGGGGGGGAAAGCGCCTGGGTAGCTTCTGTGGTATGATATCCTGGCAAGGAGTCAGTGCCTTTAAGGGAGAGGCTGAGTAGAAATATTGGCCAAAAGAAAGGAAAACAAATCCTGTCTTCTCCTTCTATATCTCTTAAACCTTGTACTGTGATATTAGATGTGAATTGCAGTGTACAGCCATGGTGGTAGCACCATTACCCGTGCACTTGTTGAGTTTTCAGTAGAGGTAGCTGCTACTCGTACAGTATGCTCTTACTAGCGACATTAACAATGATGCAAAAACTAGCATTTTACATTATAAAATTACCTGATAGAAGTACAGCTTTGATGCTTCCTGTGATGAAGTGGTTCATACAGATACCTATGTGACAGTGCATCACTGCTCAATACAATTGTAGAATCCAACACACTTCCAACAATGAATCTCACACTAGCTGCTGAAATAATGCTCAAAATGTACAATGATATTGAATTGAATCCAACAGAGTTTTAAGTTTGCCTTAAAAAGTATTCATGTGACACATAACTGCTACAATAATTTGCATTTATATAGCACCTTAACATAAAAAAAGTCCCAAGACACTTCATAGAGACGTGAGGTTAAAGATAAATCCTAAAAACACCAGTTTCAGAATGTAAAGTGATAATCCAAATTAATATTATGTACTTTATACAATAGATATGATTTGTGTTGAGGTATAATACCACAAGCACATTATTACATTTCATGTTAGGACAATTGCACTGCACTGTGGACCAAAATAAATAATGAAATTCTGCTATAAATGTAGGGAAAAAAACAATTATAACATTGAAATAATCTATTTTATCACAAAATACTTAATTTTATTACACGCATCTAAACTAAAACTAAAATCGTCCTCAAAAAATAAAACTAATGGAAACCTTCTTTGTGCAGCGTTTGAACCAGTTACCCAAAATTCCCAGCAGTATATGCCACTTTACTACTATTTCCATAGCAATTATCACATAACCCAATCACAAAATGGAAACAAGGCACAAAACAACATTCACAACAGAAAAAAATCCCACAAAACACAACCATACATAATGGATTACAGTTTAAAGTTTGTCCACAGGCTCCTTGCAACTCCTCACAGAAATAAATGATGGTTTAGAAGTAGAGACTTGAAACATTACAGATACTGATAAAAACCACTAAATTACCACTAGAAATTGAAACCAAAGGAATTTAAGATTCGCAAACCAGCACAACATCCTGGACTTTTAACTACAAAAAAAATTCACAGGCACTAAAAGAAAGTAAACAGCCTATAAAATAAACAGCCACAACCACTAACTTTCAACAGGGTAAGTACAAACCAATTACAGATCAAGAATTTGAATTATTTTGACATGGAGAACGAGAATAGTTCAAGAAAATCAAAGAATACAAACATACAAAAAAAGAAGAAAGGACCATCTGGTCCATCGTGCCCTGTCCCTTCCAGTTATCTACTTGCATCATCAACTAACCTAACTTAGTTATGCAACCTCCTGGGAAAAAAACATAAGGCCAATTTAGAAAAAACTCTGGGATATTCCTCTCTGACCCTAAAGGCAATCAAGCAAGCTCCAGGAGACCACAGTAACTCACATCAATAATTTCAGCTTCCCCTCACCTACTTTCTATAACTCGAGATGTCATCCACTCCCAGAAACTCATCCAGCTGCCTTTTGAAGGACTGCAGTGAACCCATACTTACTACATATTTTGCTAATCTGTTCCAGAGATTGATGATTCTCTGTGAAAAGAAATATTTCCTGGCTTCGAACCTATTTATTTTCATAATATTATTCTCATGTCCCCAAATTCTTGCATTGTTATCCAGCCCAAATAATCTATTTCCTTTGTTGTTTTAAAAACACCCATCATATCTCTATGAAGTTTACATTTCCCCAATGATAAAAGCCCTGATTCCTTGAGCCTAACCTAAGAGCTAATAGCTCAGAGCAGGTATCACTGTTTGTATTTCTCCAGACCTTCTCCAGTTCCTTGATACCCCCAGCATGTGAGACCAAAACTGGACACAATACTCGAAATGCAAATGTGCCATGGCCTCATATAAACTAAATATTGCATTCCTAGTTTAATATTGTATTTTCTTACCAATACACCCTAGCATCATATTTACTTTCTCTATGTCTTCACTACACTGCTTGTGGACATTCAGTGCTTTATCTACGATGACCCCTAGGTTCCTCTCTTACTTTGCAACCTATAGTTGGTAGCACTGCATAGTATACACCTGCCTAGAATTACCCAGAGCCAAATACATAACACTGAATTTATCCACACTGAAGGACATCTGCCACACAAAGGTCCATTCTCTCAAAGTATCTAAATCAGCTGGTACCCAATTTATTTCATCTATATTCCTAACTCCTCCACGCTGTTTTGTATCATCAGCAACCCTGAGAATTGTTCCCTTCATGCTTTATCCAGATCATTTATAAAGATTGTGTACTATGACATGACACAGTAGTTACAAGAAAACATATTAGTCCTGATAAAGGATCTCCACTCAAAACATTAATCTGTCTTTTCTTTTTCAGGTGCTGATAGACATGTGTTTCTAGCATTCTCTATTATTTCAGATTTCAGAATTCAGTTTTTATTTTTATGTCAGTGGAAATGCTATCCAAAAGTTGGAAATAATACTTTCAAAAAATTTCCCCTAAAAGAAATCAGAAAATACAAAACTGATAGAAAAGTGGGTCCCCGATTATAAATATCAAGGGACATATAAAAAATATTTGCCAGGAAGACCTAATATTGTCCACATTTTGAGAACTTTTTTTATATAAACTGGTTGTTTGTCATACAGTAAAACACCCCATGCATAATATATAAGCATTTAGATTCCAGCTCTAACAAAAGCAAAACATTGTATAAAGCACCAATAGAAAGTTGAGAGACACAGAATTATACAACAACAAATCAAAAACCTACATATAGCTGTGACCAAAGCAACTCCAACAAGAGCAAACTACAAGGAAGTACTGCAACAGTACAAAAGGTCACAAGGAAGGCCATGGAAATAAATCACTCTCCTCATGACAAAACAAACTGCCAACATGCTGATTGCCACCTTAAATTGGATTAAATTCATTTCCGTCAATAATGCAATTGTACAGTTGGAAACTTAAAAGCTTTTAGCCGGTACCATTATAGACTGTAGGCAATGAATAATGATCAGCTCTAGTCGCATTTTGTCTTCATTCACCCTCAGTGATCACAATTTTTCAGACTGGCCATCTTCCATAGAACCCTGAACACTCTTGGCGAATGGAGTTTGCGTAGCTACAGGCAAAAAAAAATTCTGCCATTCTTAGGGTTAATGAGTGTCACTATGTGAAGCTCTAGGAGGCAGTTTGATGGGTCTAATCAGACAGTTAGTGGGATAATTTCATGATTTTCTCTATTACTGCTTTCCACTAGGGCTGAATCTTGAGCACATCCAGCAGACATATAGGGCTCGATATTAGGAGGGAGGCGGGTTGGCAGCGGGGGGTCGACTGGGCGCGTGGGTAAAGTGCCCAGTGAATTCGGGGTGCTCCGCACGCGTTTGCAGCCCAATTGAAGCCACTTACCTTGGCTTCCGGGTTTCGCGCTGGAAAGCTGCGCAGCGGGCGGACTGCGCACCCCCATCATAGACTGTCAGCTGGAGGAGCCCTATTTAAAGGGGCAGTCCTCCACTGACTGATGCTGCAGAAAGGAGCCAAAATTACAGCATGGAGCAGCCCAAGGGGAAGGCTGCTCCCAGGTTTAATGATGCCTCACTCCAGGTCCTATTGGATGGGATGAGGAGGAGGGGGAGGACAGATATCTTCTCCCCAGCGGACGGGAGGAAGTGGCCTGCCGCTGCCACCAAGAAGGCCTGACTCGAGGTGGCAGAGGAGGTCACCAGCACCACCAACATATCACGCACCTGCATATAGTGCAGGAGGTGCTTCAATGACCTAAGTAGGTCAGCCAAAGTGAGTACACTTACTCATTTCCCTACACTCTGTCTGCCACATCACCGCCCCCACCCCACATCTCCTTCTGCACTGCCAACACTACTCTGTCACATCACCCCTCACACCCACTCAAAGCTCATCCTCATCTTACCTGCACTTACTCACCTCGCCAGTACTCATCCCGCCACTACCACTCAACACAATCTTCATACAATCTCATGGCTCTGTCTCACACCCTCTCATGCATCTCTTTCACAGTCAGCCTCACCCAACCTGCCACTACCTGTGCTGCAGCCACAGGGCATGCTTCACATATGTGTAGTAGGAAGCGTAAGGTGTCGTGAGCATGAAGGGGATGCACAAGGGTGCTTGAGGGTTTGTCATGGTTTTTACTTATATTTGATTTCTGATCAACTCACATTACCCCCATACCTGTCAAATGGATCTTTGCAGCTGCCACAGGCTGGTGGCTGCAACACGTACATTTCAACTGGGAATGTTTCCCCCAGTACGGGAAACACGCTCAGTTGAGATGAAAATCACACCCCTCCTAAAATATCCCACAAGTCAGGTCTGCTAATGACCTGAACTATCACATTAATTGCCTTAAGTGGGATCCCGCCAGCGGGAGTCCCACATGCGGGGGCTGCAGCGCATCTAAGCACGTCACTGGGGAACCCGGAAGTGGGCAGGTTGGAGCCGGGCTCCGGACCCACCCCGGGAATCCCCGATTTTCTGAGCCCCCCCCACCACGAACCCGCCGGCTCGGACGTCCTAAAATTGAGCCCATAGAATCCTATGGCAGAGCACTTGTTCACCACAATCCTCTATTTAGGCCTGATAGCTTTTTCCCCAACCCCCCAATTGAACTTAGCCCAAGGACACAATAGAATAAGCGCTTACTCCAATTGAGAGACATATAACTGGTTGAAGAAGTGACTTTAACCTTAGTGGCAATCTGAAACACTCGGTGCATTCAATTTCATCAGTCCCAGACAATATATATGTCTGTGTGTGTGTATATATACTTATCACTATAATTACATCCTCCCATGGTCTAACTAACTACTTCTCTGCTTCCCAAATGTGTAGGTTTTGCTGAACTGTGTTTTTGTTATAAATTATCGTAGGAGTGTTAGTGATATTTTTGGGCTTGAATTTTATGGTTATGTTCATAATTATATGAAAATGGTAAGTCAATGGGTCTTAATTACTATTAAAAGCTCATTTAACTAAGTGGTTAATTTATAATCTTAGGTTTTTTTTTAAAGTTCAGGATATAGTAGGTTACATCACAGGGCAGAAGATTTAAATTAATTGTTAGTATTAGTTTTGCCTGGAAAAAGCAACCATGATGAACTCTAAAAATTACTACATTTGTAGTCTGATGTTATTTAGTGCATTAAGTATTATATGGTATAAAGAACACTATTGTTTGTATTTCTAATAATCTGCCGAGTAACTTGAAGTGTACAAACACTGCTTAACATTTGGATGTAAAATGTCTCCCTCTTCTGTCAAGAGATGGCAAGAACTTTATGTGATATTTATAAAATAAGATTTTGTGTTTTTATTCAAGTCTTAAGATCAGCTGAATTGATATTCAAAATTTTGCCCAACTTAGTTGCAGTTCATTCAATAAACAACTTATGGAGTCGGATAAAAAATTTCAAGCCTAGACAAGACCATAGGCCCAAATTAGTTCATATTCTAACTGCTCCATCAGTTGTAACTGATGGCATGTTTCTCTTCAAGATATTTGCCTAATTTCCCTTTGAGGAAATCTGAGCTACTTCACCCTACAACTTTTCTTGATAAAGGAATCCAAAAACCGCCCATCTTCTCAGTGAAATAATTGTGTTGCGCCCAAAACTACCTCTCTTCAGCTTATATTCTACTATCCTGTACCAAATTTAGTCTGAATGACTAATCCTTTACATCACTTGGCTTATTTTGAATACCTCCATCATATTTCCACCTCTCTAATGAGAAGAGCCCAAGCAAATATTTTATACTCTAGTCCCATTACCATTCACATAACTCTACTGTGCACCTTTCAAAGCTTAGCTACATCCTACCTGTAGGGAGAGTTCCAGAACTGTACAGAATACTCAATACAGTGGCAGAATAATTTCCTTCAATCTATATTCCATTCCTCTTTTTACACAATCTAACATCCCATTTGCTTTCTTGACAATAGCGACATTGGCATGATTTATTGGGGGATTTATCGACTCTGATTCCCAGGTCCCTTTCCTGATTTGTTTTTGTCAGTATTTCCCCATTACTCCTATAATCCCCTCTGCTTATTTCCTATGTTTAAGTGCATGACTTTTCACTTAGTTGCATTAAGCTGTATCTTCCAATTATAAGTTCACCTGTCCAAATGCCTCTGTAACCTGTTTCTGCCAATACTGTAACCTGCTAATGTACTCAACTAGTTTTGCACAAGACACCTTATGGAAAGCATTACTAAAATCCAAGTAAGCCACATCTACGCTATCGCCCTTATCTATGCTCTTAGTTACTTTAGCAAGAAATTCTATTAAATTGGTTAGACTTCCCTTTTGTAAATCTAAACTTGCCAATTAGTTTATATTTCTGCAAATGAATAACCAACTTATCCTTGACAGTTGATTTGAGAGGTTTCCATAGTATAGATGTAAAATTAACTCGGCTACAGTTCCCCAGAGCTCCTGCATTTTGTTAACTTTGTAGCAGCAAAAGTGCAGTTTTATGTCGTACAAGTAATACATCTCCCTTGTAGGAGGCAATGCATAATTTCTTGCACAGCCCTGCTGTGGAGGCATAAATGGAAGCCTTGAACACTGTCACTCTAACGTTTATTATAGTGGTTCACAAGAAGCTATAGAATCATAGAATGGTTAGAGCACAGGAGGAGGCCATTCGGCCCGTCGAGCCTGTACCGGCTCTCTGCAAGAGCAATCCAGCTAGTCCCACTTCCTCACTTTCAGACAGCGCATTCCAGATCATAACTACTTGCTGCGTAAAAAAGTATTCCCTCATGTCGCCTTTGGTTCTTTTGCCAATCACCTTAAATCTGTGTCCTAAAGGTGTTTCAATATCAATTTCTCAAGTGTATAAATAAAAACCATACCAGGTCCTGGATTTGTTTTGGGTGATAATCTGGACTAGAACAACAATACTTTTGCAGTTTAAGTTCTCCATTCAAACATGGTTGGAGTCCTATACTCAGAAGGATAGAACGATAACCATGTGTTCAAAAGGCATCATAGAACAGGTGGGGGAATGAACTAGACACACGTTCTCACCCAAGAGGATTGTCTGTCCTCTCCACACCATTAGCAACAACTCTTAAAATAGTAATCTAGTGTCAAAAGTCTGCCAGGTAGAAAATTAAAACAATCATACATACCAACTACTGCCAGAGATGGAGACGGATGAAAATTGATTTGCTACTGGAGGCAACTCAATAGACTGGTTCGGAAATATTGAACTCAAATCTTGTCTCAAGGACCTAAGTTTCTCCTTAGTGACCCATATGACTGAAGACAAACTATTGATAATGAAAAAATGTTCTCATCAGCATATAATATTGACTGCAGAAGGAGGCCGTTCAGCCTATCGTGCCTGTGCTGGCTCTTTAAAAGAGCTATCCAATTAATCCCTGCCCTTTCCCAATAGCCCTGCAAAACTTTTCCCCTTCAAGTATTTATCCAATTCCCTTTAGAAAGTTATTATTGAATCTGCTTCCATCATCCTTTCAAGCAGTGCATTCCAGATCATAACAACTTGCTACATAAAAAAGTACTTCCTCATCTCATCTCTGGTTCTTTTGCTGATCACCTTAAATATGTGTTCTCTGGTTACCAACTCTTCTGCCACTGGAAACAGTTCCTCCTTATTATCTCTATCAAAACCTTTCATAATTTCGAACACCTCTATTAAATCTCCCCTTAACTTTCTCTGCTCTAAGGAGAACAACCCCAGCTTCTCCAGTCTCTCCGCGTAACTGAAGTCCCGCTTCTCTGGCACCATTCTAATAAATCTCCTCTGTGCCCTCTCCAAGGCCTTGACATCCTTCCTAAAGTGTGGTGCCCAGAATTGGGGACAATACTCCAGCTGAGGCCTAACCAGTGATTTACAAAGGTTTATCATAACTTCCTTGCTTTTGTATTCAATGCCTCTCTTTATAAAGCCCAGGATGCCATATGCTTTTTTAACAGCCTTCTCAACTTGTCCTGCCACCTTCAAAGATTTGTGTACATATACCCCCAGGTCTCTCTGTTCCTGCACCCCCTTTTAAAATTGTACCATTTAGTTTATATTGCCTTTCCTTATTCTTCCTACCAAAATGCATCACATCTCTCTGCATTAAATTGCATCTGCCATATGTCTGCCCATTTCACCAGTCTGTCTATGTCCTCCTGAAGTCTATTATTATCCTCCTCACTGTTCACTACATTTCTGAGTTTCGTGTCATCTGCAAACTTTGTAATTATGCCCTGTATACCCAAGTCCAGGTCATTAACATATCAAAAACAGCAGTGGTCCTAATACAGACCCCTGGGGGACATCACTGTATACTTCCCTCCAGTCTGAAAAACAACTGTTCACTACTCCCTGCGTTCTGTCCCTTAGCCAATTTCGTACTCGCGCTGCCACTGCCCTTTAATCCCATGGGCTTCAATTTTGCTAACAAGTCTATTATCAAACGCCTCTTGAAAGTCCATATACACACCAACCGCACTACCTTCATCAACCCTCTCCATTGCTTCATCAAAGAACTCAATCAAGTTAATCTAACACGATTTGCCTTTAGCAAATCCATGCTGGCTGTCATTTGTTAACCCATATTTTTCCAAGTAACAATTAATTTTGTCTCTGATTATTGTCTCTAAAAATTTCCCTATCATAGACATTAAGCTGACTGGCCTGTAGTTGCCAGGTTTATCGCTCTCCCCTTTAAAACAATAATTTTCCATATTTAACAGATTGTAAGTTTACAATATTGTTATTCATGAAAATACCTCACCCAATGCAATCCTATTAAGTATCTTCTGTACATTTGTGTATTGAAAGCCAAATAAAACATATAATTAGGATAATTGCAATAAAAAGTGTGGCTTCCTGTGATATAGAAATAACAGGAACTGGGATGGAACAATCAATATATTGCAAACCTCCAACTGGGTGTGCAATCTTTATTGGCTTTGTCCTCAAAGAGAAAGTGGTTCTATAGAAATTATATCATCTTTAGTTTGTAATGTGCAATTGACTGATGTGGTTTGTGATTATCAGTGTAACTGGAATTTTTCAAAAGTGCTATGTTTCGAATAGATATATATTCATTTCCCTTTGTGTGTTCTGGAATCAATTATCAGCAGTAAACTTGAGAAATATCTGTACAATAATAATCTAGTAAACAGCAGTCAACATGGATTCAAAGGGGAAAGATCATGCCTTGAGTTTTCTGAGGACGTGATATTCCAAGTGGACCGTGAAAAATCCTACAATGTGGTGTACCAAAACTTCCAAAAAGAATTTGGCAAAGTTCCTGAAGGAAAGCTGACCTTAAGCTCAAAGCAGTGGGGATACGGGACAGACTTTAGGAATGGATTTTAAAAAATGACTGGTGTAAGAAACAACAGGTACTTGTTAGTGGAGTTATGTCACAGTAGAGAGGGCTGATTGGAGTGCCCTAAGGATTAGCACTGGGCCCACTATGGTTTCAGTGAGTTAGATTCAGAAACTCAATCAAAATTGATCAAATTTGCAAAGGATACCAAACCAGGAAAGGCAGTTGATGCTGAGCTGACAATTTTTTTCCCCCTCACAGTTAATCATTCTTGATGGTCACTGGACAGTGAATGCCCAAGTTTGTTCATACACATCTATTAACAAATGTCTGTAACTTGTTCGTCATGGTCTTCATTTGTCTCCATGTTACTGGTCCATACAAAGGCTCAGATTGGACATTGATGTTAAAAAAGCAAAGTTTGTAAATTCAAATCAAACTTTTTGTCCAATGGACTTTTGTCAAAACTAACAGGAATTGAAATTAATACTTAATCATAAATGGGGAAGAGGAGCCCTTAGTGTCACATGTAGCGATATAGAAACATTACAAATTGGTTGAGAAATACAAAGTTTTTATTGTTGTCTAACTTGGGACAGTTACAAAAGTAAATTCACATTGAACTGACAATCCTTTCATTTATATCATTCTAAAACATAATGCATAAAAGCAATCATCCTAATGCCCATATTGTAACGGTTAACTCAATCCCATCAACAGAAGCCAAAAAGGTTGGCTGCTAGTAGGACACAAAGTAAATAATGATACAGCTTTATTGTAGTCCTGAAACCTCTATCTTCACACAAAGAATGTACACAACAGGTTAACAACTATGATAGTTTTCTAAAACTTTAATACTGTGCGAAAAGGATGTTACACAGCCTTTTATATACTTTGGGAAGTACTCAAACTAGACAATAAACTTCATAACAATTATCTAGATATTCTGTACAAAATAAGGACAGGATAAGAATTAGTTACACAATTAATTTTTTTGTGTGGGACCAGGCTTGTAATACAATAGTAAAATTATTAACAATTTTCTAAAAGCTTCAAAATGAAGCTATCACTTTGAGCATAACTTTTAATTATTGTACATCAAATGGAAAATCAAAAATGAACAACCATAAAAAGTAGCTTTAGAGCTGGACTGGATTCCTTTGTATTCTGTTTTAACAGTTACAATTGCGTTTGAGTTTCTAAAGGTCTAAAGGTAGCTATGACAAACATTACATTACCACAAAGCAGGTTACAAATAAAACACTAATGTTAGCAGGTCATAAGCTGGGTCCACTATGACTACCAATTTGCTGACCCAAGTACTGATTAGAACGTGCAATGACCACAAATTTGTAAAAAAAATTTCTAAGATTCCCTATGGCAGTTGTGATCAGGAATCAATTTCTGTTGCTTGGAAATACAGCTGTGCAATATTCCAAAGGAACTCTGAGGCAGCTGTACCAAACTGCATTAACACTATTAACGTCTATTCAAGTTACATTCTACAAACAATGATTCTGAAAAGTGCAAGTATATGAACTGAGCTTGTGAAAGATAGTACTGGTGGTATTTGTCACAGCAGAATACCAAGCGAGCATGTTTTTGGTCTGATATTGTGGTAGACCAGCACCACAGATTTCTTGCAATATTGCTGTGATGCATATAAAACTGAACATTTACAATCATAAAAGGCCTTTTAAAACATGGCTGTGGTTTACAAATCTATTTTTAAAATGGTACGGTTCAGATCAAAAAGTGAAACAAGTTGGCAAAAAGAAAGTTTCAACTTAACTGTTTAGGGACACTTTTACTTTTGAAAGGAGATGAATATGGGTTTATATGACTAATTTTACGGGGAAGCTGTATTAAGCAAACCCTGAATATTAACGGGAAATGTGGGCTAGGTGTGACAGTTCATTTTTTACATCATGTCAATGCAGACAAGCCCCCTATCAGTATAACAGTAATTTAATTCACAATGTAAATTCATTTATTGAATAAAAATGTTTTAGAAAGATTTTATTTTATTTACATTCAAACTGACTTATTAACACAGTTACAAGATGGAAGTAATTTCTTTACTGGAGACTTGCATGACAACTGAAGTATAAATCACTAAACCTGTGAAGTAATTCTTCAGCCAGAAAGTTAATATCCTAGTTTGATAAACTTAATTTGCTTTAACTGTATGTCCTCACCATGCTTTTCACTTAAAAGAATAGGAAGGATGCTGTGAAAGCAAAATGTTAAACTTGAAATGCAAATAGTACAGTCCGAAATTTCTTCTAAACGTGTGCTGAAACAATGGCGTTAATATAGTATGCCAATTTTCAGCGGAAAAGATGGAGGAAATTTGCACGTAAGCGGTTTGCAAGATACACCCGAGCGTGCTCAATTTCTTGCGCCGATTCAGCAAAACCTCCACCTGCTGCCGCTCATTACATGGCTGCAGCCCACCCCCCCCACCATGCAAATTATCAGAGAAGGTAAGTTTCCTGCATTTACGCCAGTACCGAACAGACTGTAAATTTACACCCAAAATTTTAGGTACAGCAAGGCCAGTCATATTCCTAGTGTTTTATGTGATTTTTTTTGTTTCTCCTGGCATGGTATTTTTTGCATTTTTGCATTCTTATGGCATCAGAATGAGTTACATTAAAAATTGAAAAGCTCCCTCGATTGCATTTTCTTAAACATGCTGTGCCTGATGTGCATTAATGATGGTTTGATGACTACAAACTTTAATTTTCATGCATAAAGAAGGACTAAAGGAAGGAATATAGCTGAAGTTCCATGTTTTCCTCAGGCCCCAATTGTTTAAGCTGACTTCCCTTGCTTACACTGGTTTTTACGATCCGGCATATGCTAGTAAGATTCTCAGGAAATTTCGGCGCAAGTACTAGTCGGCAGTTACGCCATTTACGCCATTCAAGGAAATTCTGGGCCTGTATATCAAAATTGCAAACTTGTACCGACAGCAACAAGAAATATTCATGCAAATCCCAGACAGTTTAAAGTTCAGTCATTTAAAAGTAGCAGCAGACATATAGGTGTTTGTGTGTTCTTCACTTTGCAGTCTTGGGAGACTAAACAGAACAGTGTAGCGTTTAATACCATGTAGAATAATTTACGGTAAACTTCCTGAGTAGACAAGTTTGCACTACCAGTTTAATGGACATTTTAGTGCAAACAATGTGGTAAAGTTACTTACAAAGAAACAAACAAGTAACACTTACATATTTACCATCTGTAAATCTATTTTAATAAGCCTCTGACACTGTTGACCTTCTTACATTCCTTCTTCCTAATATGTAAATCCTGTTAGTGCTCGTTGGAATAAAAACCATCTGCAATAACCTAAGTTAATGCTGAAGAGTCGGTATGGTAAAACACCACTCATCTTTTCTATAATATAACAAAGAGGCACAATTAAAAAAATGTAGGTTAAAACAATATTCATTTAAGTTCACTGTCTGAATCATTTATAAAATGTATTGTCAATTTCTACTACATGGATCTAAACCTTTAAATCTGTATAGGCTATTTATTCTGCCACTGGATATTATTTATATTTATATCCAATATAACAAAGCTTGCAAAATTTCCACATTATAGACAGGATTGGACTATTTAATAGCCCAAAAGTATTATGTTGACTACAAATTGATCAGCAGTTGTAGCAATTTAGCAAATCATTCCCCCTCCCTTCAGAAAAGGTCTAAACCACATTATCTTTAATAGTAACAAACTTAATACATTTGTGGTAGCCTCTACACAAGAGACAAGGAACATTTCAAAATATCCATTAACTACAAATTGCTAATGATCCCTTTAAAACCGTTAACAACAAAAGTTAAGGTTTTTCTTGCTGTTATTGTAAAAAATCTAATTGCTGTACAGCAGCCTCATGGTTTATATCCACAGGTCTCATAGCATCAGAGATTAACCAGTGTTATATAAGTGACTTTCATCCGCTGTGCTTTTACAAATGTGCTTTTCACAGTTCTGTCAAAGTTTGCTACTTGGCTTGATAATTTTCAGTGAAATTTTACCAGTTGGCTTTAACAGCTTTAATGTCAGTCACCAGATTCTGCGCCAGGCAAATTCCAAATATCTGAAAAAAAGCAAAGCAAATAAATATATAAACTTTAACCACTACTGCAATTCTAGTAAGAAAAGTAAACATTGAGACGACCACTATATTATGATACATAAACACATATTGGTTCCCATATCAAGATAAAAAGAAAAAAGAACTGCAAATGCTGAACGCCCCCCTCCCCATGCCAAAATATTAGCCTGCCTTTCTTTTTCAGATGTTGGACAACCTGTTCTGTGTCCTTACCATTTTAAATTTTTTTTGTAGATTAATACATTTAGCTTTTGGATTCTGTATTTTCTGTATAAATGGCTTACCTGCAGTAAAGCAATAGCAATGAAGATTCCAGCAACCACTATCAAGTTTTCCTGCAGCCACTTCTCAAACTGCCCAACACATCCTTTGGTATAAATATAATCTTGTTGATCTATTTCCTACAAAAAAAGAATTTGTACTTGATTTGATTCTGTGACTTCTACAATGCAGCACAAGCTCAGTCTCAATTCATCTTCTTTGGTAATAGTTCACCTGCCAGATAATTATAACAGCATTCAGTAGAATGAATGGATAAATTACTATGTTCCTCAATTTCTAAGTAGTTAGAAATAGCACTATTTTCTATAGTTAAGATTGTCAGCTTTTCACCTATACCAAGACAGTCAAACTGGACTAGCGACTGGCATTGGACATATTAAAAGGTACTGTAAAACAGTATTTTTTTCAATGAAACACCCACTTTCTGTCAACAAATGCTATTGTAGCCTTGGTCTAATGGCCACATATCAGAACAGCAAGGAAAAGTTGGTGATGGTAATAACCTGAATTGGAATGTCAAAATTTGAACAAAAGTTCAGATACTTTATAAATCAAAAATCTGTAAATTATAAAATATATAGATTGTTTGCTTATATACATGTTCTATTTGTATAGTAAATGACCTGTGGTGAACAACTGTCAATTTTCTTCTTCTTGCAGTCGTTACAGCATATTCCCACCATACATCTGACAGGAGTGCAATGGAAGGGACAGGAATGAAGCCACAACCTGAACAAGCTGGGTCCCAGCCTTCCCTGCTGTAATTTGTAATTATATATATATATATATATATATATATATATACATACACACACACACACACACACACACACACACACATTATTTAGACTAGGTTTTGTCAATGTCAATGTTTTTGTAATGATTTTCAACATTAAGTGTTGACATAACTCAAAATCATGACTTGGAAGTAAGGTTTATGGAGAGGAAGTACACACTAGAGTCACAGCCTTGTCACAAGATTTAAGCCATTTGTCTTTTTAAATGCAATGTTTCACTTAAATATTTTTCTGTGTTAATTTACAGTTTTTTAAGGTTCTGAATAGTTGTGGCTCTTTTCTCCCATGACAGAATGGAAATGTAACTACTATCAATGGGACAGGGATGATACTGGTAAACAGGCAAGATAGATTGTTAATTTGTAGTAGATAAGGATGTTCACTAAGCAGCACATCTTGTACTGAGCTGTATGTTATGGGGCATGGAAAAGAATATTAATTGGTGCTTTCATACAAATTGGGCAGTTGCTTCCTTCAATTAGTTCAAGCTAGTCACTTTTGACTAAGTTCTTGTAAATAAGATAAATCAATTAAGGAGATTTTCCTGAGCTGTTTGTGGGATATCCATAATTTTACACAAGATGAGACACTGGATAAAGGCAAGTGATTGGGCAGACTGATAAAGTGGCTGAAAGTCTCAAGTCTGAACAACTATACAATAAATTCACCACACTATTGTTGTGGTTTGTATTTGTTTTAAACCAGACAGTATGGCTTTGGATCTTTCTTTACATGCCCCAAATCAAAACTGTGATGTTACAACATTGTAATCTACTTTTATGTGCATCTCAGAACATAAGAAATAGGAGAAGTAGGCCATACGGCCCCTCGAGCCTGCTGCGCCATTCAATAAGATCATGGTTGATCTTCGACCTCAACTCCACTTTCCCATCTGATATCCATATCACTTGACTCCCCTAGAGTCCAAAAATCTATCAATCTCAGCCTTGAATATACGTCACGCTACATGTAAGCCCACCAGCGAACAAAAGCTATCTGTTTTTAATTTAACGGGTCATTTGCTGGCTTTCTCTGCCTTCCGGATGTTTCTGCCTCTCTCTCTTTTTTTTTCCTGTTTGTTTTTTTTTGTTGAATGTATATTCGGGGGTTCTGTAGGCAACACCTCTCTGTCTGAACACAGTGATTGCCTTGGCAACGGGCAGTTGCAAAGGCTGTCTGTAATCACCATGTATTGTTCTGTGATTTATAAATGCGTAGGCTTCGAGGAGTTCCTGACATTTACCTGAGGAAGGAGGAAGCCTCCGAAAGCTTGTAAATTTCAAATAAAATCGTTGGACTATAACTTGGTGTTGTAAAATTGTTTACAATTGTCAACCCCAGTCCATCACCGGCATCTCCACATCTTGAATATACTGATGCAGTTACATTTTCTTTTATTCTAAAATGTCACTGACATATTCAGTACCCGTTCAGTACAATTCAATTCAATTCACTGTATGCAAATCTGATTAAAAAGAACTTGATCTGTTCCTTAATCAGTCATCCATGCACCCTCATACATGGCAGCTACAGCAAGAGACAGGAAGAAGCCTGAGAGAAGGTCAACTACAATGGCACAAGAGAATAAAATGGAGAGAAAAATAATTTCAAAATTTGGGAGAAAATATCAACTGGAGACAAAACTTTCCCTTTACTGGATCAATTTCTGATAATCACAATATTTTCATGACCGTTCAATCACTGAACATCCATCTAGTTATGGTTCTGTTAATCTTAGCTATTTCTAACAAGATATTGCAAAACAATACTATATCGCTATTAAACAAGAGGCTAACTTTAATGATAACTCAATATCCATGGTACTGTTAAAATTATCTTTCTCCTTAATGGTTATGCAAATGTATGGTGTTTACAAAATATTTTGTTCATTTAAATTTATTAACTATAAACCCATTCTTTGAAAATTCTGTTCAGTATAGGGATGGGTAGAGCAGAGTGTTATAATATTGTTCTATCTATCTCTGGGGCCTGGGTCTGAGGTAGACCGACAGAAGTTTGCAGCAGAGGAGGCAGCCATTCAGCCGGTCATGTCTGTGCTGGCTCTTTGTTAGAACAATCCAAAACTAATCCCACTGCCCTTCTCTCTGCATAGCCCTGCAGAATCTTCTGATTCAAATATTTATTCAATTTTCCCTCAACAGATGTAATGGTCTCTGCCTCAATCACTCCTCGTGGCGAAGAACTCCAAAATCCCTTTATGTAAAGAAATTTCTTCTATCCTCTTGTCACTGGCTCCCCAACCAAAAGTGGCTTTTACCTATTCACAATCAAAATTCTTCATAGTTTTATAAAATCTATATTAAATCTCCTCTCTGTTCCAGTGCAAGCAGTTTTTGTATCTTAAGTCTCTTCTAACTGTAATCTTCCATCTCTAGCATTATCCATAATCCTGGTGAATCTATGCTGTCTATGGCATTAATGTCCTTTCTATAATGGGATGCCCAAAACTGCAAACAGTTCTCTAACTGTGGCCTAACTAATGTTTCATTTAAATGTATTATCTCTTTATTCTTGTACTCTATTCCCCTATTTAGAAAACCCAAAGTGCGGGTGACTTTTTTTTAAAATGGTTTTATCTACTTGCGTTCGCACTTTCAGGAAATATGATGAAAATTTCCTCTCTCTACTGGCTACGGATATAAAACTCTGGGCAGTTTCAATCCAGTTTTTGATGACATGGGTCTATAACATAAAAGTGCTTTGTACTCAGCACTAGATTGGCAATTTGCTCAGCAATGTCATTGGATTGCTGGTTTGGGAAATGGAAATGTCATACTGGAATAGTCACGGGGTGCTCTTCAGATTTTGGATTAAAGCAGTGTAGAAGGTATTTTGAAACTTTCATCTGGCTCATGCTCAACACTGATACTGGATGTGCAAACTGAAAACCGTTCTATTACCCAGCATATTGATGAGCAAAAGAAAAACTGTACTCAAGGGCTCTTTCCCCAATTCAGGCTTTTAAGTCAATTTTTTGTACTGCTTTTATGAATAAAGTGAAACAAAATGTCACACACAAGTGAATTCACTGAACTTTACAATTTCATCACAAATAAAACATACTCATTGCATCTTAGGACTTGATGCTTCAGTGCACAGTAATGTCCATGTTTTTCAGAAAGGTGGAAAGTCTCAGCTAATTTGATGTTAATATTTTTCAACAATGCTGAGAAAGGAAATAGAAAACTGCAGGTAGGATGAAACCCAAAACTGCTTACAAGAGTGTCTAATATATACACAATGTGCACAGACCTATACTTTTTCCTATAAAACAAAAACAATATGAACATCTGTTTCCCAAGATAACAAGAAACGTTATTTATTTGACCAGCAAATTGTAACCTTTGTCCCTCCCTTCAACAAGGAATGAATTATACACTTACCATTTTCAATCTAACATCATATCCACACTGAGTGTTGATGACATCCTCCTGCAGAAAATAACATTTATTGGCAATGTTTCAAAGTCACAGTAAAATATTTAGTGGGAACTATTTCTTGAAAATGACTGAGTTTGGTACATTTATTTATCTGATTAAGAACTGGGTAATAAGGTGCCAATGGCAGCACTCTCAGGCAGCATTATGGTATAAAGAGTACAGTAGTCCAACCGCAACTCACTCAGAAGTGCTGCATGCAGCTTGCCCATAAAAAAGATAAGGTAGTAATTTTAAACACTTGGGCCCGGAATTTCCTGAAATGGCATAACCAGAAAGTTATGCCGAAATTTACACCGATGTTCTTGTTGGCGAATTACGCCAACATTTCCTGACCATCTCATTAATGTACACTGGAACATAAAAACGGGCCTAAAATTGGTAGAAATCAGCACAAACAATTGGGACCCCAAGGACAGCGCCAAACTTATGCCAAATTCCTTCTTTAAGTCCTTCTTTATGCATGAAAATTAAAGTTTGAAAATATCAAATCATTATTTATGCACATTTAGCACAGCATGTTTAAGAATATGCAATCATTCTGATGCCATAAGAATGCTTTCAAAGATACATAAAACATATTGTAGGTCTCAGTGAAGAGAAATAAAAATTGCCATAAAGCACCAGAAATCTAACTGGGTCCTGTTGCACCTAAAATTTTAGGCATAAATTTACAACCTGTTTAGAATTGCATGAAAATTCGCATGAGCTGCACTTTTTCCATTGGGGGGCGGGGGGGGGGGGCGTGTGGCAGGGCTATTTCAATGAGCGGTAGAGGGTTTTGACGGAGGTTTTGCAGAATCAGCATAAAAGATTGAGGACATTCGGGCAGGATTTGTACAGGTTACAACCTTTGTAAAATATCCCATCTTTGAGTAACACATAGCCACAAAACTATTTTTTTGTATGCAAGAACATGAATCATATTCTACCCCTAATTAAATTATTCATGCTACCTTTCTTCTGATCTTTTTTGATCATGTAACAATTGCATTTGAGAAGGAAATCAAGCAAATTGATACGAGGCCTCTGAGATGACATCATGGAGATGGACAAGAACTGCCTGTTGACTGTTTCTGCAGTTTTCCTTACTCTCTAGGCTCTGCTTGGCATAGCCAGTACATTGTTGTTAATTTTCTTACTCATTCACCTAACAAACACACCTTACAATACTATTTCTTCACTGGAGAAATTCTGTCTAACATGAAAGCATGTTGGAAGATAAACTGATTACATCAAACAAAACAAGGACTTGTGCCTTGTACCTTGTATAAAATAGCCATTTCTTGCTTTACCATAATACACATAGTGCATCAACACAGGTGTTGAAATAAAAGAGAAAACAATTCTATCAAGTGCAGCACTTCAATTTAAAACGAACACTGTGCACCAGTTAAAGTTTCTGCAATTGTCAAATTTTACTTTTTGTTCCCGATTAGGACGTAAAGACCATCTATTTGAATTCAATATTGAAAGTAGCGAAAGACTAGCATGGCATCTTTTCAGTACACATACCCTTGCAAAATTTCAGATTTCACACCAAGCAAAAATGGTGTCACAGCAATGAAGTAACTTCTTCTTCCATGTCCAAGTGTTTTTATTTTTTAAATTATGTAATTTGTAGCAGTGATTTGTAACTTAGTCAAGTGGGTCAGGAAAATTTACTATACTGGAAGGCTAAACATTTAAAGTACCTACAGCAGCTCCTTGTAGGGTCACCTGTACTAAGTGCATTCAATATTACAGCATTCCTTTTTCTTTGAGCAGCACTTTTATGATACTTTAACATGCAAGTAAGGATTCACAATGCTATGATCCACTATCAAGGCTGAAAGTTCAAGATCTTGGATCTTATAAAGACTTTTAATCCCTAGCTCATTTTCCAATTCATGGAAGCAATGTCTGTTCCACCAATCTCAGCTATAATCTACATAACCTCAAATTTATAAGTATTCATACCGCAGGGTCTTTGATACAGCAGGAAAATGGAACACCACATCGCTCTCTGCTTGGGTTGAAATCTGTACAGTTAAAGTAAATATTTAGGTCCCAGTCGATAGGTCCTCGAGCACCACAGCACAACCACTAAAATAATAAAGACAAAATAAAAATGAAATGTCAACTCCATGTAAACATCAGACTGCAATGCCATCCTTGAAATATGCTACTGAAGTGCAGTACAGATATGTATACAAGGTAAATACAGCTGTGCTAAATTCTGTCAAACATAAACACTGATTCAGATAGAAGGTGCTGCTAGAACTTTGTAAGTCATCGCCACAGTGTTAGAAGAGTCCGTTTCTTCCCAATTCTCTTCATCTTCTAACTGGAAAATAAAGTTAGCAAAAATCTCATGAAGCTGATGTAGCAAACTTTTTATCGCGAAAGGACAAACGAAATATTGGCCTTTATTTCTAGGGGGATGGAGTATAAAAGCAGAGAAGTCATGCTACAACTGTACAGGGTGCTGGTGAGACCATACCTGGAGTACTGCGTACAGTTCTGGTGCCCTTATTTAAGGAAGGACATAGTTGCTTTGGAGGCAGTTCAGAGAAGGTTCACTAGGTTGATTCTGGGTATGGAAGGGTTGTCTTATGAGGAAATATTGAACAGGTTGGGTCTATACTCATTGGAGTTTAGAAGAATGAGAGGAGATCTTATTGAAACATACAAGATTCTGAGGGGACTCGATAGGGTAGATGCTGAGAGGATGTTACCCCTCATGGGGGAATCTAAAACTAGTCTCCGAATAAGAGGTCGCCCGTTTAAGACGGAAATGAGGAGGAATTTCTTCTCCCAGAGGGTCGTGAATCTTTGGAATTCTTTACCCCAAAAAGCTGTGGAGGCTGAGTCATTGAATACATTCAAGGCTGAGTTAGACAAATTTTTGATCAGCAAAGCAGTCAAAGGATATGGGGAAAAGGCGGGAAAACGGAGTTGAGGTAAAAATCAGATCAGCCATAATCTCATTGAATGGCGGAGCAGGCTCGAGGGGCCGAATGGCCTACTCCTGCTCCTATCTCTTATGGTCTTATGGACATGGTGTCACATGTAAGGCACTTTCCCTATGGGGAAAACCACTAATGTATATTTCTTGTAGCATAAGGAACTAAAAGCAACATTTAAAAAAACCTGTCCAGTAGCCCAAATTCCTGACAGTACTTAAACCATTCCTCTCCTTCACAAATCATTTTTGTTGCAGGCAGAACTCTTAAAAATTCTTTCCTCCTTTTCCACTTTCTTGGGTCCTCCCATACCATGCACTATCCCCAACCCATAAGGCAAGAAAGGGAACCTACTTCCATGTCTCCACTAATGTCACTTTAAACCACCAGTAGGTGTCCAAATGTGGTTTAGGATGACTACCGCTCACCACCGCCTTCTCAAGGGCAATTGGGGATGGGCAATAAATGCTGGCCTTGCCAGCGACGCCCACATCCCATGAACGAAAAAAAGGGAAGTTTCGACTCTGTTCAATAACTTCTCCACAATTGCATAGCTGTAATTAGTAACACAGTATGTGGAAATTCACAATGCAAACAGGTGTTTCTTTCTTGGTATATGGCATTGTGACTTCACCTCCCCTCGACCCAAGTCATTTCAATTTACTATCAGTGAAAAGGGAACATTTTTTAAAAAACTATAAGTCACAGACACTACAGTATGACTTGTGTAATATTTCATCTTCAGTGTAATATAACTATCTGTGCCTAGGCATTTGTACCTCTAACAGGATATTCCATTAAGGCTTTTATCAGGAAAGGACATGAACAGTGAAGTCTTTGTGATTTTTTTTTCAAAAGTAGACCAAAGTTTAATCCAAGGACAGGCGATACCAGCAAATTTGTGAGAACATTAACAATGAATAAAATCAAAGCATTTTCCAGCCCTCACTCTTTAACGTCAGTGTACATATTTACATAGAACCATAGAACGATTATAGCACGGAAGGAGGCCATTCGGCCCATCGAGTCCGAGCCGGCACTAAGCAAGAGAAATCCAGATTGTCCCACCCCACCCCGCCCTTTCCCCGTAGCCCTGCAATTTTTTTCCTTTCAAGTACTTATCCAGTTCCCCTTTGAAAGCGACAATTGAATCTGCCTCCACCACCCGTTCCCGCTGTGCATTCCAGATCATAACCACTCGCTGCGTAAAAAAGTTTTTCCTCATGTCTCCTTTGGTTCTTTTGCCAATCACCTTAAGTCTATGTCCTCTGGTTCTTGACCCTTCCGCCAATGGTAACAGTTTCTCTCTATCTATTCTGTCTAGAAACTTCATGATTTTAAATAACTCTCTCAAATCTCATCTCAACCTTCTCTGTTCCAAGGAGGATAACCCCAGCTTCTCCAGTCTATCCATGTAACGAAAGTCCCTCACCCCTGGAATCATTCTAGTAAATCTTTTCTGCACCCTCTCTAAGGCCTTCACATCTTTCCTAAAGTACGGTGCCCAGAACTGGACACAATACTCCAGTTGTGGTCAAATTAGTGTTTTATAAAGGTCCATCATGACTTCCTTGTTTTTGTACTCTATGCCTCTAATTATAAAGCTCAGGATCCCGTATGCTTTTTTAACCACTTTCTCAACCTGCCCTGCCACTTTCAACGATCTGTGCACATATACTCCCAGATCTGTCTGTTCCTGTACCCCTTTTAGAATTGTGCCCTCTAGTTTATATTGCCTTTCCTCGTGTATCCTACCGAAATGTATCACTTTGCATTTTTCTGCGTTAAATTTCATCTGGCACGTTTCCGCCCATTCCACCAGCCTGTCTATATCCTCTTGAAGTCTATCACTATCCTCCTCACTGTTCACTACATTTCCAAGTTTTGTGTCATCTGCAAATTTGGACATTGTGCCCTGTACACCCAAGTCCAAGTCATTAATATGTATCAAGAAAAGCAGAGGTCCCAGTACCGATTCCGGGGGAACACCACAGTACACCTCCCTTCAATCCGAAAAACAAATGTTCACCGCTACTCTCTGCTTCCTGTTACTTATCAAAGTTGACTTGTTATTCTAAACTCAGTTCATTTCCATCAGCAAATTAAACTACCAATGTAGCCCATACCACATAGTCTTTCTTTGTAATGAACTAAAATGTTGCTTGCCTAATCTGGCATATTGCTTACAATTGACAGACATACTCAACTCAGTTCAGCACAACTGCCAAACATTTTAGATGTCTTCCTGCATAGTGCTTAACAGATAACATTTATATTTACAGAAGTTTCTTGAGAAACTTTGCTTATAACAAACATGCATTATCTTTTTTGTAGCAATGCTGCTGACAATTCGTAACTTGCTCACTGTCAAATGAGCAAATCTCCATTCACATTTGCAGTGTGACCTTTAGGTCTAATTAAGTTTGTATCATCATATTCTTGGTATTCGATGCACTGGATAACTTGTGAAAACCTTTCAAATCATCAATTCTTTTGCTACTACTCTTTTTGGTTAGGAACATTGCATGAAGATTCCATTACTTTGCAGATAAAACACAAATTAAGAAGTCATATTCATGCACTTCTTGAATATGAAGTGCATGTGACTAGGAAACCTTTTACCGAGGGTTTCAAAACATAAGGAAACGGGTACAACAGTTGTTATATCTTAATAATTTGTATCATTGAATTATATCAGGAAAAGTAAGCAACAGAACAGCATTTTTCAAATGGTAATCTTTCATTTTCACAAACTTAAAACCAATCAACTCCCATGTGCACTTGCTGTGTTGAAACTTCCAGGTAATAACTAAGACTGCGGGTGCTAAATTGGGCCGTGTAGCAACCGTTGTTTCGGCGCGACACGGCCTCGCCAACATCCAAGATGGACTCTTGGATGCGCACGCACGTTTCCAGCATGACGTGTGCTGGACGCCATCTTAGTATAGGAGTTAGCACAGATGCAGATAACAAACGCTGGAATCATGTAAAGTAGGGAGAAAATGGCTTCAATCAGTGTGCAAAGCTGATTTAAAGTGATAGACACCATTTTGGGACTTGATGCTCAACTCAACGCAGAGTCATAAGTCTGACCATCTGAACGTGTCTTAGAGTGCCTAGAGGACCCACCACCAGCACTATGTAAAGGAACCATTTAGGATTTACAGGTTAGTGGCTGGATTATAGCTTCTGGCTGCCTAGACATTTGTAACTGTTTTTGGAGGTCTCCTAGACTTCAATACTAGGATGCGGGGACATAGCCTAACATTTAAAGCAAGGACATGCAGGAGTGAAGTTAGGAAATGCTTCTACACACAAAGGCTGGGAGATGTTTGGCACCCTCTTCTGCAGAAGGCAGTTGATGCTAGCTCACTTGAGAATAGTAAATCTGAGATTTCTGTGAACCAAGGGTATTAAGGGATATAGGGCTACGGCAAGTATATGGAGTTAGGTCACAGGTCCACCATGATCTCACTGAATGGTGGAACAGGCTTGAGGAGCTAAATGCCACTGCCACTTGCTGCCTCCTGATATACGCCACCTTCTCCTGCAAGAAAGCGGGACATGTGCCTGGGTGATGTGCCTGTCATGGTTGAATAGTTGCCAGTGTGTGTGGTCTGTGAGTTGTGGGTGGGCAGCTTTAAACAGTGGTAATGTGTAAGGGTGAGAGGAAGCATCTGATTGGAAAAGTTGAGTACTGATGGAAAGAGTTTGTTGGTATGTGGGGGATGGGGGGCGTATTGCGTGATGCAGTTGGTAGGAGACACCACTTGACCTCACTCACCTTGACCACTCATGTCAAAGCATTGAACTTCTTCCTGCACTGCATCCATGTTCGTGATGCTGTACGCCTCGCATTGACTTCGTCCCCCACTGCCTTTTGAGTACATGTCTGGAGGGCCTCTTGCGCCCCGCCCCTGCGGATATAGGACGTCCCTCCTTCTGTCCACCTCTTGCACCCAAGATCTCCAGTGCATCAGCAGAGAACCTTGATGCATGCACTCCCCCAGGTCTGGTACCAACTCAGATTGGTAGATTGGAGGATGTGGGATTTAGTAGTGTGCAACCTTTATTCAATGTTTTAACATAACTCATCAGTGTGTAACCATAGGGATGGGACCTGCATCTGTGCTTTACGTGTGCGATGTCTGATCTCCATTCAGATTCCGTGCAGACAGTAGACTGTTATTTTCAGCAAATAACAGCTACCAGCTACCTTTAAAAGATTTCTAAGAAACATCCTCCCTTTTTTTTAAAATTCATTCATGGGATGTGGGCGTTGCTGGCAAGGCCAGCATTTATTGCCCATCCTTAATTGCCCTAGAGAAGATGGTGGTGAGCCGCCTTCTTGAACCGCTGCAGTCCGTGTAGTGAAGGTTCTCCCACAGTGCTGTTAGGTAGGGAGTTCCAGGATTTTGACCCAGCGACGATGAAGGAACGGCGATATATTTCCAAGTCGGGATGGTGTGAGACTTGGAGGGGAACGTGCAGGGGGTGTTGTTCCCATGTCCCTGCTGCCCTTGTCCTTCTAGGTGGTAGAGGTCGCAGGTTTGGGAGGTGCTGTCGAAGAAGCCTTGGTGAGTTGCTGCAGTGCATCCTGTGGATCTCCCTTTAAGAGATTGAGCTCCCTCTCATGGTGGAAAGTGCAAATTGCATTGATTCCACGTGCAAGGCCTGGAAAGTAATGCTGATTGCAGGTAAGTCCTCGGGTCGGTCGAAACCTGCGTCCTGAGTGCGAAGGGGCCATTGAGCGGGGGGGTAATAGCACATCACGCTACCTGCACCGAGAAACAGCCCCTATCGAATTTCTCCCCCTCTGTGTGGTCTAAAATCTAAAGTTTCAAGGTGTGCCCTAGGGCTATTAATTGCCAATGGTTAACATTACAACACTAAAATAACCAAGTTCCATTGAATGTACAAGTTAATGCTCATCATGATTGGGGAGAGGAGGTAAACTGTTATTCTCAAATTACAGCCAGAATAAGTGTGCATTTTTTTCTTTCCCTTATTCTTCTCTGGTCTACTGCACTATGTACAGATCCTAAAATGAAGAGAGCAGATGACAATCTCAGCTATGGAAGCCCCCTACCTTAAACTGAGTGTGAGCCAAAGCTAGCAGTTCATATGGACCGTCAAAGTCTAAATAGGCTAACCAGGGTTTGCATTAAAAATATAGAACATTTTGCTTCTTTTTAAACTGAGGAAGAAAAAACGAAGGCCCAAGGCCCATACAGAACACCACCAGAATGAAAAAAGATGGTGCTAACCAGAAAGTAGAGATTATATGATGTCAAGTTTGAGTTTTAAAAAGCCTGAAGATTGTAGAAGGAAGGAAAGAAGTAAAGAATTGCAGAATCCGGGGGAAAGATTAAGTTAGAGGAGGAGACTGTTCGATGAATATTGATTTTAAGCAAGGATCGAGGAAAAAGAGCTCGTAAAATGGTTTACTTGGAGCTTATAAATAACGAGAAAAGTTCAAGAGCACTGACCATAGCAGTAATGATAAAATAAAGGCTAGAGTGAGGTTGGAAGATAAAAGCGAGAGACAAGCTTTTCTTGTACCTGGCCCAGGAGTGAGAGAGATGCTACAAGAGCCCCCCAGATACGACAGCAGTATTCTTTAGAGTTAAAAGTTGTTGAGGAAAATATAAATATTTGTGATGAAAATGGAAACTGAGCTTTTTGGAGGCAGCTTTATGGGAATTCCATTTCCGAGTAGAGGAAATAGCATAATCAAGATAGTCAATGAATGAAGACTAAGGATGGAGACAAACGTAAAAGCTGTTAATTAGACTTGCAATAAACATGAAGAAACTCTTTGAATAACAAAAACAAGATTTTCAATACTCTACTGAAGGGCATGGAGAAGAGTTAGATGTAGTGTGATTCAACCATTGTACTGCAAGAGGACTGAAGATGTGTCATCTATTGGAAGTTGGTGTACATAGAATGCAATCATCAGCAAAAGGGTGAATAAAGTTGGACGGGTGGAGGAAGTTGTTATGAACAAGGCTTAGTGAGAAAGAAAAGAATATGGGGGCAAAAAGTCAGCCATAAACTACAAGGGTGATTTGAGAAGATAGCTAAATGTGAAAGGAAACCAGATAGCTAAAGTATATAATTATATTAAAAAAAAACATATCCCAGTGTGCTTCTTTATAGAAGCTTCAGAGATTCTGGCACTTTTGACAATTTCAGATTAAATTAGACTTGTACAACATTAACACTTACTCCATACACAATAAGGTCCTGGTATGAAAATCTCTTGATACTGTGCTTAAAACAAACAAATAAAATAGACCAGGAAAAAACGGGAAGCACTATTAAAATCTGACACTGTGTGGACTTGCAAACTGAAATAAAGGGTGTCTGAAAAGATAAACAAGCTAACCTTCAACCAGCACCACTACTCCATTGTAATCAGACTATATATACTATTCACTATCATTAGACATGGAATTGAATCTGGGACCTTCTAGCTTGTATAGTTTAATACTAGACCAAGTAGTGCCTTTACTCATGTGGCCATCAGGAAAATTTGTTTAATGTTTTTAAAATAGCTGGTATATATAAATATAATTATTACTTTTTGGCGCAATTTGATACGCATTACATTTTTTTTCTTTAAAATAAATGAATGCTAGGTACTCGGTGTAGCCAGTGTTAGTATCATGCATTCCCAGATCAGGAATAGCATGGTTCAGAAGCAGAGCATAAGCTTCCTCTACTCTATTCCAACAACATGCCTTAACCCAATCCCAGAAGAGCTCCTGCACTGTACCAATGTGATTTACTTACTCATTTTCTACATAGTACATCCTCAAGTCTCTGAGTAAAGGTACAAATATATACTCACTATTGGGCAGCTCTAGACTGCCTACTAGGAATTAGGTTGAACCTCTTCCAAATCAATCAACTTTGTACTCCCACAGCCAATAGATTTTTACCCCATCAGTTTTGTCTGTAATCCCATGGGAGAAATGTAAGTGAAAGGCCAGTTATACACAGAGACATGCACTTCCCCCAAAATACAAATAATTATAAATACAAGGACAGTTAAGTAATATGATATTGAAGATAGAGATAAAACCCTGTTAATTCATCTTCAACAATTTTTTTTAATAACTGCATATACAAGTGGGGAGGGAATGAGAGTAGACAAACTAATTTCAAGACAATTCCTATGTTGTCACCATACATGCTGTGAAGCATTGTATGAATAAAAATACTTCATTATACTACAATTACTGCCTCCTAAATGTAACCATGTTATTTCAGGTACCCATTTTGAAGGCTTAGTTGAAATTATTTTGAAATTTCACCCTGTTAAGACACAGACAATTCAATTTACTTACGTATTCCTGTGCAAAATCAATAAGGTTTTGAAGATCTATGTCATCCCTATAAGCTTGAACATTTTTGTTGATAAATAAATTGAGCTGGTCCTTGATCCAGTCCTTGAAGACAAATGCTAGTATCCCCGTCGTCAACTCCAAGAAGAAAATTAGACCCAAAAATACTGAAAACTGAAAAATAAAACTTTTAATACAATGCACCTTACACCAAAATATAATGTAAATTCAGAAGTGTGGCATGTTTTCTCAGCTGGCATATCATTTTCACATTTAAATTTTCAAAATGTCAGAACATCTGGAATTTTTTTTTAATAACCAACAATTTCTTCTTAATGTATTTGATATATTACTGAATGAGAAAATAAACACATGGTGTAATTACTCCACAAAATTAGGGGAATTAGCAAGGTTCACAGAAATCTCCCTTGCCTGCTTATGCTGTCCCTTTCCCTCCCCTCCTTTCCCATGTGTTCATAGAGCTAATTTTGGAAAGTCAAAATTATTCTAAATCCAAATTTAAAAGTATTTACTGAACTAAAAATATAAATGTAAACAGAAAAACAGCATATTATTTATTTCAAATTTAGCATCTTTAATTTTAAAATACTTTTCTTTTAAATTAAGTGCCTCTCAAAGCTTCTTCAATCCTGATAGTACAGTTGCTAGCTCTTTTGAAGAGGAAGGTGATTATTTTCTCTCAAAGTCAAATCTCCAGGACATTGACAAAGAATTTCTGCCTGGTGTTCCTTTCTATTTCATCATTATGACTGGCACAGTTTCTCTCTATCTACTCTGTCTGGACCCTTCATGATTTTGAATACCTCTATCAAATCTCCTATCAACCTTCTCTGCTCTAAGGAGAACAACCCCAGCTTCTTCAGTCTATCCGCGTAACTAAAGTCCTTCATCCCCGGAACCATTCTAGTAAATCTTTTCTGCACCCTGGTTCCAATGGTATATTTTCCGTCATTCTAGGATGTGTGCCCTGCCTTATGTCAGCTCTTCAATTACGCTTATTCCCGGTTCACTTGCCTTCTCCTCGGAAATTTGATCTTGTTCACCCTGAGAATGTGATCCCTTACCCATCTAACTACATCCTACTGCCCTTAGTGGTACTTTCTGAAACCACAATCAACAGCATGATTTTCAGCATGACCAGTCCACTGCTGATCTTGATCAGCTGCTTGAAGTTTTCTATGTTTTCCATCTCACACATTTTCCTGAGATCTCCCACTACCGTAGCTATTCACACATCTGTTGTTTCTTTGTCTTATATTTCCTTAATGCTTCTTTATCACTTGACTCCATTCTGTTAGATCATCCACCAATCATTCAATTAATACTCCCTCATCGTGTTGGTCTTTTTAAAAAAAAAATTCTCTCCCATTGTCCCTTTATCTGAGCCTATAAGTCACCCGGTCCGGATGGGATGCATCCTAGGTTGCTGAGGGTGGAAATTGTGGATGTACTGGCCATAATCTTCCAATCATCCTTAGATGCGGGGGTGGTGCCACAGAACCAGAGAATTGCAAATGTGACACCCTTGTTTAAAAAAGGGTGTAAAGATAAACCCAGCAATTACAGGCCAGTTAGCTTAACCTCGGTGATGGGGAAACTTTTAGAAACAATAATCCGGGACAAAATTAACAGTCACTTGGACAAGTATGGATTAATTAAAGAAAGCCAACACGGATTTGTTAAAGGAAAATCGTGCTTAGCTAAATTGATTGAGTTTTTTTGAGGAGGTAACAGAGAGGGCTGATGAGGGCAATGCAGTTGATGCGGTGTATATGGACTTCCAAAAGGCATTTGATGAAGTGCTGCATAATAAACTTGTCATCAAAGTTGAAGCCCATGGACTAAAAGGGACAACATGGACCTGAAATTGGCGAAGTGACAGGAAACAGAGAGTAGTGGTAATGGTTGTTTTTTGGACTGGAGGAAGGTACAGTCGTGTTCCCCGGGGTCGGTACTAGGACCACTGCTTTTTTTGATATATGTTAATGACTTGGACTTGGGTGTGGAAGTGTCGTGAACAGCGAGGAGAATAGTGATAGACTTCAAGAGGACATAGACAGGCTGGTGGAATGGGCGGACACGTGGCAGATGAAATTTTGATAGGAAGGACAAGGAGAGGAATTATAATCTAAAGGGTACAATTCTAAAGGGGATGCAGGAACAGAGAGATCTGGTGGTATATGTGCACAAATCATTGAAGGTGGTAGGGCAGGTTGAGAAAGCGCTTAAAAAGGCATACAGGATCCTAGGCTTTAAAAATAGAGGTATAAGAGTACAAAAGCAAGGAAGTTATGATGGACCTTTAGAAAACACTGGTTCGGGTACAACTGGAGTGTTGTGTCCAATGCTGGGCACCGCACTATGGGAAGGATGTGAAGGTCTTAGAGAGGGTGCAGAAAAGATTTACTAGAATGGTACAAGAGATGAAGGACTTTCGTTACGCGGATAGACTGGAGAATCTGAGATTGTTCTCCTTAGAGCAGAGAAGGTTGAGAGGAGATTTGATAGAGGTATTCAAAATCATGAAGTGTCTAGATAGTAGAGTAGATAGTGAGTAGATAGAGAGAAACTGTTCCCATTGGCGAAAGGGTCAAGAACCAGAGGACATAGATTTAAGGTGATTGGCAAAAGAACCTAGGGCGAGATGAGGAAAAACTATTTTACACAGCGAGTGGTTATGATCTGGAATGCACTGCCTGAGGGGATGGTGGAGGCAGACTCAATTGTGGCTTTCAAAAGGGCATTTGACAAGTACCTGAGGGAATAAAATTGCAGGGCTATGGGGAAAGGGGGGGAGGGGGGGGTGAGTGGGACTAGGTGGATTGCTCTTGCACGGGCCGAATGGCCTTTTTCTGTGCTGTAACCATTGTATGATTCTATTCTATAATTCTATTAATATGATTGTCTGCCTCTTATTTTTCAGTTCCGAAGAGTACAAACCCAAAACACAGCTGTCTATTCTTCCCACAAATTCCAATTGACCTGCTGTGTGTTTCTAGCTTTTTCTGGTTTTGTTTTACATTTTCAGCATTTGCAATATTTTTCTTATTTCCCTTGTGATTTAGTTCCCGAAGTTACACAAGTCTTGAACTCTGCACCTTAACACTTTGGTGAATCATCAGTCTTTGTTTCGTTTGCCACTACACACTGCTAAACAAGTTACCATTATATGGCCTCCCACCAAAGTTACATTCATGACCATCTAGGTTCCTTTCAAATCATTAATGCTGTAGTTGATGGCTCATCCACTGACTTTCCATATTTCACATAGGTCTGTCCTCTCTCCCAATTCATTGTTTCTTTACATCAATGATATAGGAACAGGAGAAGGCAATTAAGCTCCTGGAGCCTGTTCTGCCAATCAATTAGATCAAGGCAGATCTGTACCTCAACTCCATTTCCCCGCATTTGTTCCATACCCCTTGATAACCTTACCTAACAAAAATCGATCGATCGGTCTTGAAAATTTCAACTGACCGAGCACCCACGGCGTTTTGCGGGAGAGGATTCCAGATTTCTAGATTTCCATTACCCTTTGTGAAAATATTTTTCTGATTTCTCTCCTGAATGGACTAGCTCTAATTTTAAGCTAGCGTCCCCTAATTCTGGATTCCCCCACTGGAGGAAATAGCTTCTCCGTATCTATCCTCTGGAATCCCTTAATCATTTTAAAGACCTCGATTGGAGCATCCCCATACCTACTAAACTTAAGGGAACACAAACTAAGTTCATGTAACATCTTCCATTCATCATGCATGTATATCCACTCTTTTCCTAATGATTCCACTCTATATTCCATCAACTTCCTTCAGATTGGATACCCGCAGTGCTCACTGTCTCCAGTACTCTCTTAGTGTAATAGTGAATCACTGTATCGCGATTTTGTCTAATGGAGCAATGTACGTCTTGTTTCTTCTTTCTTGTTGGTGGAGGCTAACCAACAGCTACCAACTATTACCTTTCATGTTTCCACCCTTAGGTGTTCTTCACATTGGCGTTCTTGAATTCACTATTTGCTATGACTTCAATTGTTAAAGCTTCCTCTTTTTCACCAAATATTTAATTGCTTTGTAACTTTCTATAGTGTCCAAGTTCATACCAAGACTTGAATTTAACTTGCAAATCCGGAGAAGCTCTTGCAGCACCATTCTTGCACTCCTGAACAGAATACAAGAACATAGTCGCCAGATGGGCAATCCAGGTCTCGCATCTAGCCTCTAACCTGTCGCTTTCACTAGCATAATTTTTCTTGTCTTTCTCTATTTTATCAAACTATGGTCAGTGCTCCTCTGAACTTTTCTTTCTTGTTCCTTCTGTTCCAAATATTAGAAGCTCCATGCTCTTCATCCTCTCTACATCCACACCGAGTTTGAGTAGTAGACTGTGTGAGCCTTGATTTTAACACATTCTTTCCCAGAACATCTGCCCGCTTGGGTGGACGCAAAAGATCCTATGACACAATCTGAAGAGCAACAGAGTCCTAATGATTTCCCGGCCAATGTTTTTCCCTCAACCAACAGCACAAACAGTTTATCTGGGCAATGATCTCACTGCTGTTTGCAAATTGACTGCCACGTCTGCCTGCAACAACAACTAGCATTTATATAGCGCCTTTAACATAGTAAAATGTCCCCAAGGTGCTTCACGGGAGTGTTAACAAAAAAAAAATTGACACCGAGCCATATAAGGATATTACATGACCAAAAGCTTGACCAAAGAAGTAGGTTTTAAGGAGTGTGTTAAAGGAGGAGAGAGGGGTAGAGAGGCAGTAAGGTTTAGGGAAGGAATTCCAGAGCTTAGGGCCTAGGCCGCTGAAAGCCAATGGTAGAGCAGTGAAAATCAGGGATGCACATGAGGCCAGAATTGGAGGAGCACAGAGATCTCGGAGGGTTGTAGGGCTGGAGGAGGTAACAGAGATAGGGAGGGGCGAGGCCATGGAGGGATTTGAAAACAAGGATGAGAATTTTAAAAACAAGGCTTTCCCCGGACCAGGAGCCAACGTAGGTCAGCGTGCACAGGAATGATGGGTGAACGAGACTTTGTGCGAGTTAGGATACTGGCAGCAGAGTTTTCAGTGAGCTCAAGTTTCTGGAGGGTGCCAGGTCGGAAGCCTGCAAGGAGAGCATTGAAATAGTTGAGTCCAGAGGTAACAAAGACATGAATGAGGGTTTCAGCAGCAGATAACATGAGGCAGGGGGGAGATGGGCGATGTTAGGGAGGTGGAAGTAGGTAGTCCTGGTGATGGAGAGGATACAGGGTCGGAAACTCAGCTCAGGGTCAAATAGGATGCCAAGGTTGCAAATGGTCTGGTTCAGCCTCAGACAGTGGCCAGGGAGAGGGATGGAGCCGATGGCTAGGAAATGGAGTTTGTGGCGGGGACCAAAGACAATGGCTTCGGTCGTCCCAATATTTACTTGGAGGAAATTTATGCTCATTCAATACTGGATGTCTGACAAGCTGTGTGACAAAACAGGGGCAGTGGAGGGGTCGAGAGAGGTGGTAGTGAGTTAGAGCTGGGTGTCGTCAACGTACATGTTACAATAGTGACTACACGTCAAAACTACTTCATTGACTGTGAAGCACTTGAGACGTCCAGAGAAGATAAAAGGTGATAAATAAATGCAATGGCAATTGAAAGTAGTTTTTTTTGCTCAAAATCTTTGAATTCTCCAGAAATTCAAATTAGACAATTTCTTTTAAAAAGAGCAAAAGAAGTTGTTGCTCAAAAAAAAACTGAACTAACACAATTCCAATTAAGTGATTTTTTGAATAAAAGTAGGCTGTAATAGTTCCTTCAATTCTCTCCATTAAATAAGATCTTTTTCCCCCCTAATTACAAAAAGGTGTGTACACCAAACAATATTATCCGCAGCTACCTAAACAGGACTAACAGGATAAACTTTATATCGGTGTAGATTACTTCTAAAGCCAAGGAATACTACATAATACACAGGCTACTGTATCGTTGAGTTAAACAAATTCTGGCATCTTGTCAAATTATGTGAGGCAAGATCACAAAGTCACAAACTAACAGTGACACTAATTGGAAGAGCTATCTGTCCATTATTTTTCTCTCATGACACCCTCATGAATGAAAAACGGAGCATTGATATATACTGAGGTACAACAGACTCTGTTCCAAACCAGTAATATAGCTTGATTGCGATAATGTTGATAAACTGTTTTAGCTTCTCACACTTGGTTCATGGTGTCATCTTAACCCCTTTAATGTATTGCTCCTTTGTAACATACAGCAGACTATGTTTCCAAGCAATAACATACTCAAAGGTTATTTCACTAAATCAGCAGTAATAACATTGCAATCACCACAAGTCAAGGATGTAGAACATAACCATCAACATCATCAAATACCTACTGCTGGTAGAAAATAAAACCAAAACCAGAAAATTCAACAAAATTGAAAGTGCATAAAATAAGAGGTCAAGGATTTTTTTTCAAATTATTTCTCACACAAACATACACAACAAACTGGCAAAAAAATAAAATACTGCAAATGCTGGAAATCTGAAACAAAAATAGACAATGCTGGAAACACTCAGCTAACGTTTCACATATAACAGTGTGTCAGAACAATAAACTGGTACTCTTCCTTAAAAGCAAAGTTAGATCCAAAGTTTCCTTATATCTCATCTATTTTGCAAGTTTATTGCAGACACCAGCCCGAAATCAGCACCAAATCACACAGTGCACAATACCACAAAAGATATCGGCCTGATATTAGCATCATAATGTCTTGTGTTGGAGGTCGCCATGTCTTTCAGCTGCAGCTACCTGGGTGATTGAAGCGCCAACACCCGTGAAAGCTAATAAAGCCTTTTCTAACCTTCCTATTCTAGATTTTTTTCATAGGTGAGTTCCAACCTCCCATACCTTCAAGAGTCTCTATGCTTGTCTTGACAGCTTTCAGTAACATGCCTAGGTAATAAACAGCACAAACCATGTCTCGTAACCACGTAGCTTTCAGCTGCTGGACTATCCCATGCCTCTAAGTTCTTCAGTATTTGAAAGCAGTAAAGCATCACAGCAGAACGAGCAAACAAATAAGTCATATAGTTACATATTTACAGTAGACATTTCTTCCACTTAACTCAAGTGGACAAAATTACAACAAGATTTCAACTCTAAAAATTAAGTTAACCATTTGTAAATCACTGAAATAATTGTCTACCTTTCCTTGAATTTCTTATCAAACTGACCAGTTCCTTCTGAGATTTTAAACTGCACCAGCACCAATTCAGACAGAATCAGTATTTTATAAGTGCAGAAAGAAGTTAATGCGACTTCCTGGATTTTGAATTTTCCACCACTCAAATTTAAAAAGGAACTGTCAATATATACTATATACACACACAATGAACCAAACTTACAGCGGTTGAAATTTGAATTATTCACCTCTGACAAAACTTGCCACACTATCAAAATAAGCTTGGTACAAGAATTTGAACTGCAGTTAGTTTTTAATTGTTTATGTGCTTTGAATAGATTTAAAGGAACAGCCATTAAATCAAAACTGGACAAAAAAATCTAATTTTTGTCAAAAGCAGTTTAACTAGAGATAATCAACAGGGTGATTTCTACAGCACAGGGAGCCAAAGGTAGTACTGCTAACTGCTCCTTGATGCCTCGGATTTTAACATTCACAACCATAATGATCAATTTATACATGCATGTCTTGTCAAAAGCAGTTAGCTTCTGAGCAATTTCTAAAAAAAATGATTTATTTTTTCTAACAACAAAATCTGTTGTTTTATAATCTTTTTGCACAGAATTTTCAAACCTGTTCAAAATAGTCAATGATAGGTCAAAGTATATAAATCATGCAGTAAATATTGGGAGGAACTCAAACTTGCAGTATTAGGTTTGTTTTCTAACTTACTAAATTTATAGAAAGAAAATCAATTAAAACCATCAAATTTGTTTAAAATTTTGAGAAACCACTTAAAATGACATAATTGTTCTTTCAAGAACTATTGAAGAACTTAATTATAACTTTATAAATACATTAAGAAACCACGTATTATGTAATTTTCCAATACATTAAGACATACTTACAAACTTCAATAGGAATGTGTTCTCACGGAGTGCACCAATACAGCCAGCAAATCCAAGAATGAACATCACTCCACCCACCACAATGAACAACCAGACTGGGTCAAATCCTCCCAGGTCTGTGATAGAGGAGATGTTGGAAAGCACACCCTGAAAAAGAGTATTGTATGACATTATCATTATGCAAAGATACGTCAATCATGTTAAGTAGCTTTCTATTATACCACAATTTACCCTAAATTTCTCATTTCAAAAATCAATAAACTAATTTATCTACAAGATACAAAAGAGCTGATATTAGCAATCAAGGCTCACATATGAATAATGGTCACTTGGGTTTTTTTTTCCGCAATAAGGTCTGCATTTATTGCCCATCTTTAATTACCCTTAAGGAGGTGGTAGTGAGCCTCCTTCTTGAACCGCTGCAATCCGTGCAGTGAAGGTTCTCCCACAGTGCTGTTAGGTAGGGAGTTCCAGGATTTTGACCCAGCGACGATGAAGGAACGGCGATATATTTCCAAGTCAGGATTGTGTGTGACTTGGAGCGGAATGTGCAGGTGTTGTTGTTCCCATGTGCCTGCTGCCCTTGTCCTTCTAGGTGGTAGAGGTCACAGGTTTGGGCGGTGCTGTCGAAGAAGCCTTGGCGAGTTGCTGCAGTGCATCCTGTGGATGGTACACACTGCAGCCACGGTGCACGGTGGTGAAGGGAGTGAATGTTTAAGGGGTGGAGGGGGTGCTAATCAAGTGGGCTGCTTTGTCCTGGATGGTGTCGAGCTTCTTGAGCGTTGTTGGAGTTGCACTCATCCAGGCAAGTGGAGAGTATTCCATCACACTCCTAACTTGTACCTTGTAGATGGTGGAAAGGCTTTGGGGAGTCAGGAGATGAGTCACTCGCCGCAGAATACCAAGCCTCTGACCTGCTCATGGAGCCACAGTATTTATGCGGCTGGTTCAGTTAAGTTTCTGGTCAATGGTGACCCCCAGGATGTTGATGGTGAGGGATTCGGCGATGGTAATGCCGTTGAATGTTAAGGGGAGGTGGCTGGACTCTCTCTTGTTGAAGATGGTCATTGCCTGGCACGAATGTTACTTGCCACTTATCAGCCTGGATGTTGTCCAGGTCTTGCTGCATGCGGGCACGGACTGCTTCATTATCTGAGGGGTTGCGAATGGAACTGAACACTGTGCAATCATCAGCGAACATCCCCATTTCTATGATGGAGGGAAGGTCATTGATGAAGCAGCTGAAAATGGTTGGGCCTAGACACTGCCCTGAGGAACTCCTGCAGCAATGTCCTGGGGCTGAGATGATTGGCCTCCAACAACCAGTACCATCTTCCTTTTTGCTCGGTATGACTCCAGCCACTGGAGCGTTTTCCCCGATTCCCTTGACTTCAATTTTACAAGGGCTCCTTGGTGCAACACTCGGTCAAATGCTGCCTTGACGTCAAGGGCAGTCACTCTCACCTCACCTCTGGAATTCAGCTCTTTTGTCCATGTTTGGACCAAGGCTGTAATGAGATCTGGAGCAGAGTGGTCCTGGCAGAACCCAAACTGAGCACCGGCGAGCAGGTTATTGGTGAGTAAGTGCCGCTTGATAGCACTGTCGACGACACCTTCCATCACTTTGCTGATGATTGAGAGTAGACTGATGGGGCGGTAATTGGCCGGATTGGCTTTGTCCTGCATTTTGTGGATTGAAGTCAAGCTAATTGGTCAATTACCTGTTTCTGACTTATTGGAACAACATTAGCCTCCTTTCAAACCATGGGAACAATCCCTGACTCTAGCAAGTGGTTAAATATATAAGTAAAGGGTCTATTTCTTTGAGCACCCTTGGGTGAATGCTGTCAGAACCAGCATCCCAATCTGATTTAAGGCACCTTGCTCTTTCCAGGATTACACTGCCATCCACTTTGACATTTACAACTTCAGTGTCAATTGTACATTGCTTTAATGGTAACTAATGATAGTCGACTGGTGTGAAGGCTGATACAAATTAGCCATTTAAAACCTTTGCTATGCCTTGGGAGTTCAGCTGAATTTGCCTTCAGGAATCCTTCAACGGCCCAATGCAGTTCTTTATTGTCTTCTGACTCCTAATAGAACTAAAAAAGATTTTACTATTGCTACTGCAGTTATCCAGTACCACCTTCTCCAGTGACCTTTTGGCCACTCTGACAGCAGCATAGGAGCAGTGTTCTTGTGTAAATTTTTGTTGAAACATGTGCCCAAATGCTGAATTCAATATTTATTAGATACAAGTAAAATATATTTTTGCACCATATGTGTGAACTTGTAATGATGGAATAACTTCCACTAGTTGTACTTTCAAATCACTGAAGTATTGTGGCGAATGGAAGTACACAGTAATATTATCAATAAAGAAATGACATGAGGGATTTTTATTTGGAAAAAAATGATTTTTTTCTCTTGCCACTTTTCTCTCCTTCCCTCCCCAGTTGTGATGTAGCTGTTGACTCCATGACCGCTGGTTGCCCACTGGTATCTAACCAGTGGGCAACCAAAGGAAGATGGTCGTGGCTGTTGGAGGCCAATCATCTCAGCCGCAGGATATTGCTGCAGGAGTTCCTCGGCGCTGTATCCCAGGCCCAACCATCTTCAGCTGCTTCATCAATGACCTTCCCTCCATCATAAGGTCAGAAATGGGGATGTTCACTGATGATTGCACAGTGTTCAATTCCATTCGCAACCCCTCAGATAATGAAGCAGTCCATGACCACATGCAGCAAGACCTGGACAAGATCCAGGGTGGGGCTGATAAGTGGCTAGTAACATTCACACCAGACAAGTGCCAGGCAATGACCATCTCCAACAAGAGAGAGTCTAACCACCTCCCTTTGACATTCAACAGCATTACCATCACCGAATCCCTCACCATCAACATCCTGGGGGTCACCATTGACCAGAAACTTAACTGGACCAGCCATATAAATAATGTGGCTACAAGAGCAGGTCGAGGCTGGGTATTCTGCGGCGAGTGACTCACCTCCTGACTCCCCAAAGCCTTTCCACCATGTACAAGGCACAAGTCAGGAGTGTGATGGAATACTCTCCACTTGCCTGGATGAGTGCAGCTCCAACAACACTCAAGAAGCTCGACACCATCCAGGACAAAGCAGCCCACTTGATTGGCAACCCATCCACCACCCTAAACATTTCCTCCGTTCACCACTGGCGCACAGTGGCTGCAGTGTGTACCCATTGACAGGATGCACTGCAGCAACTCGCCAAGGCTTCTTCGACAGCATCTCCCAAACCCACGACCTCTACCACCTAGAAGGACAAAGCCAGCTGGCACATGGGAACACCACCTGCACGTTCCCCTCCAAGTCACACACCATCCCAACTCGTAAATATATCGCCGTTCCTTCATCGTCGCCGGGTCAAAGTCCTTGAACTCCCTACCTAACAGCACTGTGGGAATACCTTCACCACACGTACTGCAGCGGTTCAAGGCGGTGGCTCACCACCACTTTCTCAAGGGCAATAAATGCTGGCCTTGCCAGCGGCGTCCACATCCCATGAACAAATTTTAAAAAATCTCTCTGAACACCAACATTGAATAATTTCACACCATTTAAAAAATATTCTGTTTTTCTATTCTTCCTGCCAAAGTGAATAACCTCACATTTCCACACATTATCCTCCATCTGCCACCTTCTTGCCCATTCACTTAACTTGTCTATATCCCTTTGCAGACTCTTTGCGACCTCCTCACAGCTTACTTTCCCACCTCGCTTTGTATCATCAGCAAACTTGGATGCATTACTCTCGGTTCCTTCATCAAAGTCATTAATATAGAAAACTGGCTACTAGTAGAGTCCCACAGGGATTGGAGTTAGGACTGTTACTCTTCACAATCTATATTCATAATCTGGATGAAGGCACTGGGGGAACTGTTTACAAGTTCACAGACAACAAAGATTTATGCTCGTGTTGGAAGCTTGGATGAGAAAAATAACTACAATCAAATCTAGATGCAATGGGGAATTTTTTTTATTATTATTCATTCATGGGATGTGGGAGTTGCTGGCAAGACCAGCATGTATTGCCCATCCCTAATTGCCCTTGAGAAGGTGGTGGTGAGCTGCCTTCTTGAACTGCTGCAGTCCGTGTGGTGAAGGTACTCCCACGGAGCTGTTAGGTAGGAAGTTCCAGGATTTTAACCCAGGGCCTGCGTCTGGCAGATGACATTTAATGTCGATAAATGCACGTGGATAAGGCCAACGCCTGACATATATGCATCATGGAGGGCTCCAAACTAAAGTCTGTTGAGTAGTAAAGAGACCTAGATATTATAGTGCATGAGTCTCTAACGGTTCATGATCAGTGCCACAAAGCTATAGTTAAGGCTAATAAAGTGTTGGAATGTACTGCTAGGACAATCCAATATAAAACAAAGAGCATTATGTTGTCCTTGTACAAGACCTTACTTAGGCCTCATGGAATACAAATTACAACATTTGGCCCAGCCAGTCCATGTTGGTACTTATCCTGCACATGAGCAGTAGTCCTAATCCTATGTGTCTGCTCTGTTCCGATATCCCTTTATTCCCTTTTCCTTCACCCACCTACCTAAAATATTCTTAAATGTTGACATGATCACTACTTCAACCATTCTGGTAGTGCATTCCATAGTCTCTCAACCCTCTGTGCAGAAAAACATTTCTCCTGCTCTCTGTTCTAAATCACTTACATTTAATCCTATATCTATATAGGTCCCCTTGATCTAGACCCTTCAATTACCGAGAAAATTGTGTCTAGTTTTGGTCCCCTCACATGGTGAGCGATATAGACGCCCTGGAAAGGGTTCAGGAAGGCAACGAGAATGACCCCTCATTTAAAAGCCTTTAATTATCACAATAGAGAACAGGGTCTTTTTACTCTATAAAAGCATGGACTTCAGGGAGATTTGATTGAGGTACATAAAACAATAAAGGGATCAGACTATGTCTGTGTGGATAAACTATTTGAACTTTATAGGTCAAGGTGAAGCATGGGACATGAGTATAAGATATTGTAAGCTCAAAACTAGGTTACATGTTGAGGTTGTCTTTTCGAAAAAGATCAACCTCTGGAATAAGTTGCTGGCTCGTGCAGTGAATACGGATTTACTACAAAGATCGAAAAAGGAGCTGCAGGAATTCCTGGCTGATATCACTACATAAACAAGGTAGGTGAGCTGTTGGGTCATATGCCTCAGCCACCGAGGTCTCCCAAACTTGTTTTGATCGCCTTTGGAGTCAGAGATGAATTTCCCAGAATTCTTTTACGTTCCCTGAATTGGCATAGGGTTTTTTGTCTCTCCCAGGAGATCACATGGCTGCTGGTGGGTGGGAGCATTGTGGCTCGGGGGGGGGGGGGGGGAGTTCAGGGGTCATAAGGTTTATTTTCAATGTGACTATATATGATTACATGGACCAGCTGATCTTTTCCTGTCTGTAATTTTCACATGTTCATACGATAGGTTAGACAGACTGGGACTTTTTTCCCTGGAGAGTAGGAGGTTAAGGGGTGATCTTATAGAAGTCTATAAAATAATGAGGGGCATAGATAAGGTCGATAGTCAAAATCTTTTCCCAAAGGTAGGGGAGTCTATAACGAGGGGGCATAGATTTAAGGTGAGAGGGGAGAGATACAAAAGGGTCCAGAGGGGCAATTTTTTCACTCAAAGGGTGGTGAGTGTCTGGAACGAGCTGCCAGAGGCAGTAGTAGAGGCGGGTACAATTTTGTCTTTTAAAAAGCATTTGGACAGTTACATGGGTAAGATGGGTATAGAGGGATATGGGCCAAGTGCAGGCAATTGGGACTAGCTTAGTGGTATAAACTGGGCGACATGGACATGTTGGGCCGAAGGGCCTGTTTCCATGTTGTAACTTCTATGATTCTATGATAGGAAAGGATGTGGTGGGGGGGGGAAAGAGAGAGACCGCAAGAGGTGGGAGAGAGAGGTACAGACAAGAGTGAATCAGCAACACAAAGACAGAGGCAGGTAAGAGTGACCATATACTCTGGCTTACCATGTGCAATGATTGTGGGTGCCATAGGGAAGGGTGAACTGCATTAAAAGATTACTTACAAGGGATGATGGGTAAATTAAAAAATATATACATATATTGCAAAGTCTATTTGGGTAGCAAAACTCAGTTACTGGCACAATAAATATAGAAGTAGGAAACAAAGCCTGTGACCAAACAGTGGAGTGGTGCGGCACTCTATCCCCCATTTTATGGTGGTGCAGAATGGGTGGTAGCAAGGGAGGGTCACTCTGCTTTGCACGCCAGACACCCTCCCTATAGGACAGCATCACAATTAGTCATGAAGCCAGAGCAACAGGACTCAATGACGTAACAAATAATGGGCCAACGATGAAACCTTGTGGTAGTCCCAAGGTAATAATGCGGGGTGGGAGAAACTGCCCTTGTAGAAAATGTACTGGAACCAAACGAAGGTGAACCACAGAGGCACACATGAAGATGAATTACAAACTGCAGGTGGATCCCTTAATAACTTCACTTTGTCAAAACAAAATCTGATCTCAACACAATAGTATCTGTGATGGTAACATCAAATTAAAAATGAACATAAGAACATAAGAACATAAGAACATAAGAAATTGGAGCAGGAGTAGGCCAATCGGCCCCTCGAGCCTGCTCCGCCATTTAATAAGATCATGGCTGATCTGATCCCAACCACAAATCTAAAGAACACAAGAAGTCGGAGCAGGACCCGGCCACATAGCCCCTGGGCCCTCTCCGCCACCCACAGGGCATTGACCGATCCGAACTCAGCTTCATGTCCAATTTCCTGCCCGCTCCCCATAACCCCTAATTCCCTTTACTTCGAGGAAACTGTCTATTTCTGTTTTAAATTTATCTAATGATGTGGCAGTCTTCATAGGATCATGAATTTAGCACACATTTAGTATGGGATATGCATGAAGCTGTATAAATCTGAAGACATATTTGTGTTGAAGTGTGGAAATGAGACATATTTGAGATAAACAATCAAAATTGTGACATTCCAATTGAAGCAAAGCCTGGATTGGCACAAGGTTAAAAAAAGTCCAAGTTATTAAAAGGATAGCTGTTAACTTTAAAATTCTGACCTATGCATACAAATTGACATTTTCTATATTATGAAATTTTTAGTACTTTCCAAGGTAAGGTGAAACATGATCATATACATTCTTTGCTTTGTTTAAAAAATGGCGCCACAGGGGACACTAAATGTTTTAATAAAAGATTCTGTGTGGCATAGATGCTACATCCTAATTATTTTTTCTTACTCTTTACAGTGCTCGAGTAACCTGAACTGAATCCAAATTATATGTACTGCAACAAATGATGCTTTCACCTTCATCTGTGACTAATTCTTACAACAGATAATGTATTTTTTTCTAGAAAAGTAATAATTACACACAAAAAATTAAATAAATGAGCTTCACGTGCATCTTGTACAAAGTCTATGCTTATGCAAAATACCTTCTCAGCCCACGCCCAGAGGCCTATTCCTAGAAAAGCCGCTCCCAGCAACTGCAAAACAAAACAGAATACAATGACACATTGTATGTGAACATCTGCTGTATATAGGATAACAAACAACCTTGGTGTTACCATCCTGTAACTGTTCTGAGCAAGGATGTGTAGCCTTTGGAACTGTTGCTGGGTATATATGGCAAAACCAGAGAGTGAGTGAGCTACATATGATCACACAATACTCCAGATTATAGAGCATGTTGTGCTTTATACATAAGATCTTTATACTTTCGCTTTTTACGAATGCATCTTAAAAAAAACTCACCCCCCTCCCCACCCCACTTTTCATGTTTATTTTTTAATATTGCATTTTCTGATAAAGGTCCAGAATTCATGAACTGGAAGTGCCACTTCCCAGATTCTGGTAACAACCTGTCCTTTCCCTTCAGCCAACCTCATGCTCTGCTTTATTTTTCCATCAGTGAATGGAATGCTGTTGCACAATTGGTTTTCCCAGTCAATTGTATGCAAAGGAAACCAGGCTACCCAAACATGCAAGGGTTTGAAACTGAATTTTCTGAATCCATTGTGAATTGGAGTGGATCTTTGGCTGCTGCATTTGCCTACATTACAACAGCGACTACATTTCAGAAGAACTTCATTGGTTGTGATGGGCTTTGGGACATCTTGGGGACACAAAAGGCACTATGTATATGCAAGTTTGTTTTTTTCTATTACTTGAAGAAGCCATCTTGAGATATGGGTGACAGGAAAGACTAAAGGATGTGATCGAGTGTAAGACAAGGAATGGGTGAACTATAATTACATTGTAAATGCTTTCACTCCCCATACCAATGACTCGCCACTTCTCGCCTGAAATGAGAGAAAAAGGATAGACAGAAGTAGAAGATGACAGTGGCAAAAGGAAGTGGAGATGGAGTGTGAATATGACAGGAAGAGGTAAGAGAGACACTCCGCTGACTTACAATAAGCAGCAACTTGGAGGAAACACTAATATATCAAAAGTCTTTGATATAGTTTGCACTCAACGTAGGCAAGTGTGAGGTTATCCACTTTGGACCTAAAAAGGATAGATCAAAGTACTTTCTAAATGATGTCAAGCTCAAAACAGTGGAGGTCCAAAGAGACTTGGGGGGGGTTCCATGTACATAGATAATTAAAATGTCATGGACAAGAACAGAAAATAATCAAAAAAGGCTAATGGAATGCTGGCCTTTATATCTAGTGGACCAGAATACAAGGAGGCAGAAGGTATGCTACAGCTATACAAAGTAGTCCTGGTTAGACCACACCAGGAGTACTGTGTCCAGTTCTGGACACCGTACCTTAGGAAGGATATACTGGCCTCGGAGAGAGTGCAACGTAGATTTACTAGACACCAAGAGTTAAATTACGAGGAGAGATTACCCAAACTAGGGTTATATTCACTGGAATTTAGAAGATTAAGGGCTGATTTGATCAAAGTTTTCAAGATATTAAGGGGAACTGATGGGGTAGATAGAGAGAAACTATTTCCATTGGTTGGGGAGTCTAGGATTAGGGGACATAACCTAAAAATTAAAGCCAGGACTTTCAGGAGTGAAGTTAGTAAACACTTCTACACACAAAGGGTGGTAGAAGTTTGCAACTCTTCCTCAAACGGCAGTTCAATTGTTAATTTTCAAATCTGAAACTGATAGATTTTTGTTAACCAAAGGTATTAAGGGATATGGGACTAAGCAGTTAGGTAACAGATCAGCCATGATCTCATTGAATGGTGGAACAGGCTCGAGGGGCGAAATGGCCTACTCCTGTTCCTACGTTTCTCGCTGCAAATGTCATCCTTACTTCTATAACTTTCCCCTTCAGACTCTTCATTCACTGTGATTAACATTGCAACCGATCTTTTTTTTAAAATGTTGCTACTTGGCTGTCATGCAGACAGCAGCAGATGATCAGCTCAGCGTGTCTACACGATTTGATCGGATATGTATTACATGATGTGATTTAACCAAAAGTGATATTGCAATTTATTATAACAGCGGGTACTTAGAAATATCACATCTATATAAAATGCTTTTGTCTTAAATTGGTAGAAAATATGTTTTAAAAAAAGTATCAAAAAGATACCAAAACAAACAGCATTTACTAAGCATGCAGGACCCAAGGACTCCTGTTTTTATTAATTCTTAGTCGCAGTATTTTGACAAGAAGGCAGTACAGGTCTCCAGAATAGAGCCACTTGCTTTCCATTAGGTGAAGAGTTAACAACACTGAATGTATTGGAGTTAACAGTACACAGCATTTCTCCAAGTGAGCACTGTAACCATGCAAGGTTTTCCATTCCCATTTCAAACAGGAAATTTATCAGGACAAATATAGGCAGCACTTTTAATACACTTCAAAAATTGCATTTGGAAGATGAAGTTAGCTGGTATTGCTTTAGATAATTGCATTCCACTTAAATTACAACAGAATTACATTTATATTTAACTGTTTTGTTTCACTTTTACAGTAAACACATGTATAATGCAATATTTTGACATGAATTTTGGAAAGTAAGGGTTCTTCCCTGGGATATGTGCCAATAGAAAAAAAACTTGCCACAACTAAATAGAATCATAGAAGTTTACAACATGGAAACAGGCCCTTCGGCCCAACATGTCCATGTCGCCCAGTTTATACCACTAAGCTAGTCCCAGTTGCCTGCACTTGGCCCATATCCCTCTATACCCATCTTACCCATGTAACTGTCCAAATGCTTTTTAAAAGACAAAATTGTACCCGCCTCTACTACTGCCTCTGGCTGCTCGTTCCAGACACTCACCACCCTTTGAGTGAAAAGATTGCCCCTCTGGACCCTTTTGTATCTCTCCCCTCTCACCTTAAATCTATGCCCCCTTGTTATAGACTCCCCTACCTTTGGGAAAAGATTTTGACTATCTACCTTATCTATGCCCCTCATTATTTTATAGACTTCTATAAGATCACCCCTTAACCTCCGACTCTCCAGGGAAAAAAGTCTCAGTCTATCCAACCTCTCCCGATAAGTCAAACCATCAAGTCCCCGGTAGCATCCTAGTAAATCTTTTCTGCACTCTTTCTAGTTTAATAATATCCTTTCTATAATAGGGTGACCAGAACTGTACACAGTATTCCAAGTGTGGCCTTACTAATGTCTTGTACAACTTCAACAAGACATCCCAACTACTGTATTCAATGTTCTGTCCAATGAAACCAAGCATGCTGAATGCCTTCTTCATCACCCTATCCACCTGTGACTCCACTTTCAAGGAGCTATGAACCTGTACTCCTAGATCTCTTTGTTCTATAACTCTCCCCAACGCCCTACCATTAACGGAGTAGGTCCTGGCCCGATTCGACCTACCAAAATGCATCACCTCACATTTATCGAAATTAAACTCTATCTGCCATTCATCGGCCCACTGGCCCAATTTATCAAGATCCCATTGCAATCCTAGATAACCTTCTTCACTGTCCACAATGCCGCCAATCTTGGTGTCATCTGCAAACTTACTAACCATGCCTCCTAAATTCTCATCCAAATCATTAATATAAATAACAAATGACAGTGGACCCAGCACCAATCCCTGAGGCACACTGCTGGTCACAGGCCTCCAGTTTGAAAAACAACCCTCGACAACCACCCTCTGTCTTCTGTCGTCAATCCAATTTTGTATCCAATTGGCGACCTCACCTTGGATCCCGTGAGATTTAACCTTATGGAACAACCTACCATGCGGTACCTTGTCAAAGGCTTTGCTGAAGTCCATGTAGACCACGTCTACTGCACAGCCCTCATCTATCTTCTTGGTTACCCCTTCAAAAAACTCAATCAAATTCGTGAGACATGATTTTCCTCTCACAAAACCATGCTGACTGTTCCGCATCAGTCCCTGCCTCTCCAAATGTCTGTAGATCCTGTCTCTCAGAATACCCTCTAACAACTTACCCACTACAGATGTCAGGCTCACCGGTCTGTAGTTCCCAGGCTTTTCCCTGCCGCCCTTCTTAAACAAAGGCACAACATTTGCTACCCTCCAATCTTCAGGCACCTCACCTGCAGCTGGCGATGATTCAAATATCTCTGCTCGGGGACCCGCAATTTCCTCCCTAACCTCCCATAACGTCCTAGGATACATTTCATCAGGTCCCGGAGATTTATCTACCTCGATGTGCGTTAAGACTTCCAGCACCTCCCTCTCTGTAATATGTACACTCCTCAAGACATCACTATTTATTTCCCCAAGTTCCCTAACATCCATGCCTTTCTCAACCGTAAATACCAATGTGAAATATTCATTTAGGATCTCACCCATCTCTTGTGGTTCCGCACATAGATGACCTTGTTGATCCTTAAGAGGCCCTACTCTCTCCCTAGTTACCCTTTTGCCCTTTATGTATTTGTCGAAGCTCTTTGGATTCTCCTTTGCCTTATCTGCCAAAGCAATCTCATGTCCCCTTTTTGCCCTCCTGATTTCTCTCTTAACTCTACTCCGGCAATCTCTATACTCTTCAAGGGATCCACTTGATCCCAAGTGCCTCTGCATGTCATATGCCTCCTTCTTCTTTTTGACTAGGGCCTCAATCTCCCGAGTCATCCAAGGTTCCCTACTTCTACCGGCCTTGCCCGTCACTTTATAAGGAATGTGCTTACCCTGAACCCTGGTTAAAACACTTTTGAAAGCCTCCCACTTACCAGACGTCCCTTTGCCTGCCAACAGACTCTCCCAATCAACTTCTGAAAGTTCCTGTCTAATACTATCAAAATTGGCCTTTCCCCAATTTAGATTTTTAACTTTTGGGCCAGACCTTTCATTCTCCAGAGCTATCTTAAAACTAATGGAATTATGATCACTGGTCGCAAAGTGATCCCTCACTAACACTTCTGTCACCTGCCCTTCCTTATTTCCCAAGAGGAGGTCAAGTTTTGCCCCCTCTCCAGTCGGGCCATCCACATACTGAATGAGAAATTCCTCCTGAACACACTCAACAAATTTCTCCCCATCCATCACCATCCCTGGGTATGTCCTGTCCCACCGGCAGGACAGACCCACCAGAGGTGGCGGTATAGTGACATACAGTCAGGAGGGAGTGGCCCTGGGAGTCCTCAACATTGACTCTGGACCCCATGAAATCTCATGGCATCAGGTCAAACATGGGCAAGGAAACCTCCTGCTGATTACCACCTACCGTCCTCCCTCAGCTGATGAATCAGTCCTCCTCCATGTTGAACACCACTTGGAGGAAGCACTGAGGGTAGCAAGGGTACAAAATGTACTCTGGGTGGGGGACTTCAATGTCCATCACCAAGAGTGGCTCGGTAGCACCACTACTGACCGAGCTGGCCGAGTCCTGAAGGAAATAGCTGCTAGACTGGGCCTGCGGCAGGTGGTGAGCGAACCAACATGAGGGAAAAACTTACTTGACCTCGTCCTCACCAATCTACCTGTCGCAAATGCATCTGTCCATGACAGTATTGGTAGGAGTGACCACCGCACAGTCCTCGTGGAGATGAAATCCCGTCTTTGCACTGAGGACACCATCCAACGTGTTGTGTGGCACTACCACCGTGCTAAATGGGATAGATTCAGAACAGATCTAGCAGCTCAAAACTGGGCATCCATGAGGCGCTGTGGGCCATCAGCAGCAGCAGAATTGTATTCCAGCACAATCTGTAACCTCATGGCCCGGCATATTCCTCACTCTACCATTACCAACAAGCCAGGGGATCAACCCTGGTTCAATGAGGAGTGTAGAAGAGCATGCCAGGAGCAGCACCAGGCGTACCTAAAAATGAGGTGCCAACCTGGTGAAACTACAACTCAGGACTACATGCATGCTAAACAACGGAAGCAACATGCTATAGACAGAGCTAAGCGATTCCACAACCAACGGATCAGATCAAAGCTCTGCAGTCCTGCCACATCCAGTCGTGAATGGTGGTGGACAATTAAACAACTAACGGGAGGAGGAGGCTCTGCAAACATCCCCATTCTCAATGATGGCGGAGTCCAGCACGTGAGTGCAAAAGACAAGGCTGAAGCGTTTGCAACCATCTGCAGCCAGAAGTGCCGAGTGGATAATCCATCTCAGCCTCCTCCCGATATCCCCACCATCACGGAAGCCAGTCTTCGGCCAATTCGATTCACTCCACGTGATATCAAGAAACGGCTGAGTGCACTGGATACAGCAAAGGCTATGGGCCCCGACAACATCCCAGCTGTAGTGCTGAAGACTTGTGCTCCAGAACTAGCTGCGCCTCTAGCCAAGCTGTTCCAGTACAGCTACAAGACTGGCATCCACCCGACAATGTGGAAAATTGCCCAGTTATGTCCTGTCCACAAAAAGCAGGACAAATCCAATCCGGCCAATTACCGCCCCATCAGTCTACTCTCAATCATCAGCAAAATGATGGAAGGTGTCGTCGACAGTGCAATCAAGCGGCACTTACTCACCAATAACCTGCTCACCGATGCTCAGTTTGGGTTCCGCCAGGACCACTCGGCTCCAGACCTCATTACAGCCTTGGTCCAAACATGGACAAAAGAGCTGAATTCCAGAGGTGAAGTGAGAGTGACTGCCCTTGACATCAAGGCAGCATTTGACCGAGTCTGGCACCAAGGAGCCCTAGTAAAATTGAAGTCAATGGGAATCAGGGGGAAAACTCTTCAGTGGCTGGAGTCATACCTAGCACAAAGGAAGATGGTAGTGGTTGTTGGAGGCCAAGCATCTCAGCCCCAGGACATTGCTGCAGGAGTTCCTCAGGGCAGTGTCCTAGGCCCAACCATCTTCAGCTGCTTCATCAATGACCTTCCCTCCATCATAAGGTCAGAAATGGGGATGTTCGCTGATGACTGCACAGTGTTCAGTTCCATTCGCAACCCCTGAGATAATGAAGCAGTCCGAGCCCGCATGCAGCAAGACCTGGACAACATCCAGGCTTGGGCTGATAAGTGGCAAGTAACATTCGCGCCAGATAAGTGCCAGGCAATGACCATCTCCAACAAGAGAGAGTCTAACCACCTCCCCTTGACATTCAACGGCATTACCATCGCCGAATCCCCCACCATCAACATCCTGGGGGTCACCATTGACCAGAAACTTAACTGGACCAGCCATATAAATACTGTGGCTACGAGAGCAGGTCAGAGGCTGGGTATTCTGCAGCGAGTGACTCACCTCCTGACTCCCCAAAGCCTTTCCACCATCTGCAAGGCACAAGTCAGGAGTGTGATGGAATACTCTCCACTTGCCTGGATGAGTGCAGCTCCAACAACACTCAAGAAGCTCGACACCATCCAAGATAAAGCAGCCCGCTTGATTGGCACCCCATCCACCACCCTAAACATTCACTCCCTTCACCACCGGCGCACTGTGGCTGCAGTGTGCACCATCCACAGGATGCACTGCAGCAACTCGCCAAGGCTTCTTCGACAGCACCTCCCAAACCCGCGACCTCTGCCTCCTAGAAGGACAAGGGCAGCAGGCGCATGGGAACAACACCACCTGCACGTTCCCCTCCAAGTCACACACCATCCCGACTTGGAAATATATCGCCGTTCCTTCATTGTCGCTGGGTCAAAATCCTGGAACTCCCTTCCTAACAGTACTGTGGGAGAACCGTCACCACACGGACTGCAGCGGTTCAAGAAGGCGGCTCACCACCACCTTCTCAAGGGCAATTAGGGATGGGCAATAAATGCCGGCCTTGCCAGCGACGCCCACATCCCGTGAACGAATAAAAAAAAAGCCCCTAATGCTATGGCTGTCCCAGTCAATGTTGGGAAAGTTAAAGTCCCCTACTATTACCACCCTATTTTTCTTGCAGCTGTCTGTAATCTCCTTACATATTTGCTCCTCAATTTCCCTTTGACTATTTGGGGGTCTGTCGTACAATCCTATCAAAGTGATCTCTCCCTTCTTATTTTTCAGTTCTACCCATATCGACTCAGTGGGCGAACCCTCGGATATATCCCCTCTCACTACTGCCGTGATGTTCTCCCTAATCAAGAACGCAACTCCCCCTCCTCTCTTACCTCCTGTTCTATCTTTCCTATAGCATCTGTACCCTGGAACATTGAGCTGCCAGTCCTGCTCCTCCCTTAGCCATGTTTCAGTAATAGCTTTAACATCCCTGTCCCATGTACCCATCCATGCCCTGAGTTCCTCTGCCTTGCCCATCAGACTTCTTGCATTGAAATAAATGCAGTTTAATCTAGACTTCCCTTGGTCTTTGCCCTGCTTTCTCAGACCATCTGTCCGGTCATGTTTTGTACACTCTCCCTTACTGCCTTTTGTTTCTGTCACCACTTTACTTCCCACTGACTTCCTGCATCGGTTCCCATCCCCCTGCCACATTAGTTTAAACCCTCCCCAACAGCACTAGCAAACACTCCCCCTCGGACAATGGTTCCAGTCCTGCCCAGATGCAGACCGTCCAATTTGTACTGGTCCCACCTCCCCCAGAACCGGTTCCAATGGCCCAGGAATTTGAATCCCTCCCTCTTGCACCATCTCTCAAGCCACGTATTCATCCTAGCTATCCTGTCATTCCTACTCTGACTAGCCCGTCGCACTGGTAGCAATCCTGAGATTAGTAATTTTGAGGTCCTACTTTTTAATTTAACTCCTAACTCACTAAATTCAGCTTGTAGGACCTCATCCCATTTTTTACCTATATCGTTGGTACCTATATGCACCACGACAACTGGCTGTTCACCCTCCCCCTCCAGAATGTCCTGCAGCCGCTCCGAGACATTCCTGACCCTTGCACCAGGGAGGCAACATACCATCCTGGAGTCTCGTGTGCGTCCACAGAAATGCCTGTCTATTCCCCTTACAATCGAGTCCCCTATCACTATAGCTCTGCCACTCTTTTTCCTGCCCTCCTGTGTAGCAGAGCCAGCCACGGTGCCATGAACCTGGCCGCTGTCACCTTCCCCTGGTGAGCCATCTCCCCCAACAGTATCCAAAACGGTATACCTGTTTTGGAGGGAGATGACCGCAGGGGACCCCTGCACTCCCTCAGTAATTTTTATCTGTGGTGTGACCAACTCACTGAACGTGCTATCCAGTCGCAACAACACTCAAGAAACTCCACACCATCTAGGACCAAGCAGTTCACTTGATCTCTCCCATTGGTCACACATCAAGCAATTGAGAAAATGTGGGCAGTGCACCCATGAATTCCCAATGTGCAGAGCCAGTGGACAAGATTCGTCACAGTCAGCACAAACTTTCTCTCTCAATATTAGTATGCAAAATGCTATACGAGTTCATTAATGACTTCAATTAAGAAAAAATTGGTTCTTTACTTTTCACTCCTGGTCATTAATCCACTTCAAGGAGGAAGAATCCCCAGAACAGTACTAAACGGTTAAATAGTCAGTTACCATTTTAAAAAAATCAATACTATAACTATAAAAGTCAGGGCAGATGAAAGCAATACCATAAATTTAATCATATATTCTCAAAGTGTTGTAACCCCAGAACGTGCTGCTGCATGTCTTTGAGGGTGGAGAGAAAAAAAGACTGCGAGATTCTTAAGTGTGATCATTTTTAAAGCAAGCAGGAAAAACCATCCAAAATCCTGCTGTTACTTTTCCTAAAGTCTGTTTGCTACCCAATTTTTCCCCACAGATTGCTCAACAGCTAGCACGATGTCCAACTTTGCCAACACTAACTCCACAGCAGTGAGGCCAATTGTAGCACCCTAACCTCCAAATTAGAGAATGGCTAACTCAACATTGAACAAGCCTGGGACATTTTTGGTCAGCTACTCACCACGTAAATGTGCTAAACCAGTGGATGAGCCCTACTTTGCCAATTTTAATTAATTAAGGTGCTGCCATGTTAGCTATGTTTTACTACATTTATTAATTATTGCTTTGAACCCTATATAAATACCTGGGCAGTTAATATATAGATGCAATAGGTATGTAATCAACAGAACTACATAACTTAAAGCAGTCGTCACTTGTATAATTATAGGTCCAGCATTTGATAAATATCATATCCCCTCCTGGAGGTGACTGACAAGGACATACAGTTCCATGTGACAGGGGCCCAATAGTAACTTACATAAGTAGTAATAATTTATGTGTAAACCTAGTCAGTAAGTGCTGACAAATACATTGCTTTTTTAAAACATTATTTAAAAGTAACTATCACATTGCAAAATAAAGGTCAAAGAATATAGCATCATGACTCAACTACTATATCAAATTGCTGTTTTGAAAACATTTCTCTGTCTTGCTAATTGGATGGAAATTTCATCAGTTAGTTGCACATGGCATGGCAGCCAAACTGTGCTTGGTCAAGACAAAGCACATGGAAACTTACAATTGTCATTGTATGTTGTATGGAATGAAGCACAGGCAGAATCAACAATATGCGCTGATGAAATGGAGAATACTTGACTAAGCAGTTGTAGGGAAAGTATATCCCAGATGCTTTTGCAGGTATGAAAGAAACCCTGCTAAAGTTGTTCAGAAGTTCAGAAAAGGCAGCAATAATGGACTATTTTTAGCAATTCAGGCAGGCTTCTTTCTGAAAAATCAAAATTGAATTTCTACTGTTTGAACTTAAGAGTGTGATCCTCACTGAGGTAGCAGGTTTAACACTTAAGAATGGCAATTTTCCATTGTCAACTTTCCATTTGCTCTTGCTTCAATAGGATGACCTAGAAGTAATTTTGCAAATTAAAGCATTTGCAATAAATTACTTATGATCAAGACCAATGACATGATTTTCACAGAAAAGGGGACTGAATCCTGGAATCCAATCCCCAAAATACTAGTAAAAATCCAGGAATCACATCTTACTTCAGTCACCATAAGTCAGTGGGCCTACATACACGGTTTATATTACATGCAGTTAGATAAAACATTCAATATTTCAGAATGAAAAATATACCATGTTTCTAACATGCTCAAACTATCATTTTAATATTTCAGTGCTAATAGTAATGGCTTCAGTGCAAATAAAATGTTTTTCTAATGTGATTGCAACAATATTTTTGAAGTTTGGAAGTAGTTTTCGCAAGGCACGACACCCCTAAGAACTTATTTCTAATTAAAGTAAACCATTTAGGTACGGTCCTTATGCTTTAAAACTACCATGTTGATACTCCTTAATTACAATTCTTGAATTGATATATCTGAAAATTCAGATCCACCTGCATCACAATCACAGAATCACCTTTTCGAAAAGTGGCATAATTAATTTGGGTAGATTTCATTATAGCATGTACTGCCAGTCAACAGTATTGCAACCACAGCCAGTATAAAATACAGGCGTTCTACTGAAAGCAATTAAAACCATCTGTCAAATCTATCACTAAAGCCACATCCTGAGGTAAACGGAGTATTTCTCAACAAACCAGTTAACAAATTGGATACAGGCGAGGATGGCTTTCGGCCCATCCTGGTTCATCCACCCAGAAAGTCCTTTTATTATCTCATATCCCTCAGATAACAGAAAAAGTTACTCAAAACAAAAACAGAAAATGTTTTACTATCTTATATTTATCTGTAAGTCCCCTCCCAATCACTTTCATGACTGAGAAGACCAATATTTCAAGTCTTTCCTCATAAATTAGTCTTTTGTCCTGGCGAACAGAGACCGAAGCTCCAGCTCTGAATTCTGGGTTGACATTCAGCGGGACACTCTCGTCCTGTGGGTGTGGATGCCCGCACCCCCCTCCCCAATTGAATGGGTTGAGGGAGCCATATAGGACTAACCACCCTATCAGTTGGTATGAAGATGGTTACAGCCATGGAAGGAGCGTTCATGTTGAGGCCTGTCAGACTGTTAATCAGCCTGCGAATCCTTCCACTGCTTCACATAATTTTCCAAGGGAATGATGTGGAGATACAAAACAATAATCAGTCCTTTGACGTTCGGGATCTGCATCATGGCTCTCCTCCAGGGCCTGAATGTCTCCCTTGATCCTCAATGGCCAAAAATGAACAGTACTCAACATGCAGTCTGACCGAAATGCTGCACAGTTTTAGCATTATATTAAACACATATGTGCTCTGATTTGTACCGTATTCGCTATATAGTTCAACATTTTATTTGCTTTATTGATTGCTGCTCCACGGTGTCTTGGCATGTAAAGTAGTGTCTACTAATGCTGTAGATCTTTTTCAGCTATTTGAACACCATTTTATGATGTACGTATGTTGCTCATTTCCTTTTTTTAAAACACCTATCTATATCGATTTATTTTAAAACAAGCAGCCATCAGAGGCCTGGCTCAAAAAAGGGCAGGATTGGGTACTAAATATTCCTCGATACAAGGTGTTCAGGGAAGACAGGCAAGGAAAAAAAACCTCTACCACCTAGAAGGACAAGGGCAGCAGGCACATGGGAACGACACCACCTGCACGTTCCCCTCCAAGTCACACACCATCCCGACTTGGAAATATATCGCTGTTCCTTCATCGTCGCTGGGTCAAACTCCTGGAACTCCCTACCTAACAGCATTGTGGGAGAACCTTCACCACACGGACTGCAGCGGTTCAAGAAGGCGGCTTACCACCACCTTCTCGAGGGCAATTAGGGATGGGCAATAAATGCTGGCCTTGCCACGATGCCCACATCCCATGAACGAATAAAAAAAAAGGTTGGCAGTATTGATTAAAGAGAATATTGCACTGCTAGAGAGAGAGGATGTCTCTGAAGGGTCAAGGACAGAATCTATTTGGTTAGAGTTAAGAAACAATAGAGGTGCCATTACACTACTGGGTGTATTCTATAGGCCACCAATTAGTGGGAAGGAAATAGAGGAGCGAATTTGCAGGGAAATTACAGAGATGCAAGAACAGTAGTGTAGTGATAATGGAGGACTTTAACTATCCTAATATAGACTGGGATAGTAATAATGTAAATGGCAAAGAGGGAGAGTAATTTCTGAAATGTGTTCAGGAGAACTTTCTTGATCAGTATGTTTCCAGTCCAACAAGGAAGGCGGCGTTACTGGATCTGGTTCTGAGGAATGAGATCGGTCAAGTGGAGCAAGTGTTAGTAGGGAACAGTGATCATAGTATCATAAGGTTTACATTAGTTATAGAAAAGGACAAGGAGCAATTTAGAGTATAAATACTTAATTGGAGAAGGGCCAATTTCAGTGGGTTAAGAACAGATCTGGCCCGGGTAAATTGGAATCAAAGAATGGCAGGCAAAACTGTAATTGAACAATGAGCGCCCTTTGAAGAGATGGTTCAGGTACAGTCTAGGTACATTCCCACGAGGGGAAAAGGTATGGCAACCAAAGCCAGAGCACCCGGGATGACGAAAGAGATAGGGAGCAAGATGAAGCAGAAAAAGACATGACAGATGTCAGGTTGATAATACAAGTGAAAAGCAATCTGAATATAGAAAGTACAGAGAAGTAAAAAAGGAAATAAGAGGGGCAAAGAGAGAATATGAGAATAGACTGGCAGCCAATATAAAAGGGAATCCAAATTTTATATGCCTATAGAAGTAGTAAATGGGTAGTAAAAGGAGGGGTGGAGCCGATTAGGGACCAAAAAGGAGATCTACACTTGGAGGCAGAGGGCATGGTTGAGGTACTTAATCAGTACTTTGCATCTGTCTTTACCAAGGAAGAAGATGCTGCCAAAGTCACAGTAAAAGAGGAGGTAGTTGAGATACTGGATGGACTAAAAATTGATAAAGAGGTACTAGAAAGGCTTGCTGTACTTAAAATAGATAAGTCACCTCGGTGGTGGGGAAGCTTTTAGAAACAATAATCCGGGACAAAATTAATAGTCACTTGGACAAGTGTGGATTAATAAGGGAAAGCCAGCACGGATTTGTTAAAGGCAAATCGTGCTTAGCTAACTTGACTGAGTTTTTTGACGAGGTAACAGAGAGGGTTGATGAAGGCAACGCAGTTGATGTGTATATGGACTTCCAAAAGGCGTTTGATAAAGTGCCACGTAATAGGCCTGTCAGCAAAATTGAAGCCCATGAAATAAAAGGGGCAGTGGTAGCAAGGATACAAAATTGGCTAAGTGACAGGTAACAGAGAGCAGTGGTGAACAGGTGTTTTTCAGACTAACAGAAGTTATACAATGGTGTTCCCCAGGGGTCAGTACTAGGACCACTGCTTTTTTTGATAAATGTCAATGACTTGGACTTGGGTGTACAGGGCACAATTTCAAAATTTGACATAAAACTTGGAAATGTAGTAAATAGTGAGGACGATAGTAATAGACTTCAAGACGACAGACAGGCTGGTGGAATGGGCGGACACATGGCAGATGAAATTTAACAGAGAAGTGTGAAGTGATACATTTTGGCAGGGAGAACAAAGAGAGGCAATATAAACTAAATGGTACAATTCTAAAGAGGGTGCAGGAACAGAGAGACCTGGGGTACATGTGAACAAATCTTTGAATGTGGCAGGACAGGTTGAGAAAGTGGTTAAAAAAGCATACGGGATCCTGGACTTTAGAAATAGAGGCATAGAGTACAAAAGCAAGGTAGTTATGTTGATCCTTTATAAAACACTGGTTCAGCCACAATTGGAATACTGTCCAATTCTGGCCACCGCCTTTTAGGAAGGACGTGAAGGCCTGAGAGAGAGTGCAGAAAAGATTTACTAGAATGGTTCCAGGGATGAGGGACTTCAGTTGTGTGGATACACTGGAGAAGCTGAGGTTGAGAAGGTTGAGAGGAGATTTGATAGAAGTGTTCAAAATCATGAAGGGTTTAGATAGAGTAAATAAAGAGAAACTGTTCCCGTTGGCAGAAGGGTCAAGAACCAGTGGACACAGATTTAAGGTGATTAGCAAAAGAACCAAAGGCCACATGAGGAAAAACATTTTTACGCAGTGAGTAGTTATGATCTGGAATGCACTGCCTGAATGGTGGTGGAAGCAGATTCAATCGTGGCTTTCAAAAAGAAATTGGATAAATACTTGGAGGGAAAAAATTTGCAGGGCCACGGGGAAAGAGCGAGGGAATGGGACTAACTGGATTGCTCTTACAAAGAGCCGGCACGGGCTCCATGGGATGAACAGCCTCCTTCTGTGCTGTAACCATTCTATGATTCTAGCAGTAGTCGATAATGTTTATAATTGTTCAGACTTTGAAATATGATCAGTCTCATGTGGCATAAAATGTTTTATAAATTCAACATAAATTAGAACACCTCAGTGGCACAGTATTGCATTTTCCAGCAGAAAGTATTATAAAGAAATTGAAAAAGTAACAAATTGTCAGTCCATCTCTTGTCAAATCACAAAGAGACAGCCATTACTACCTCTTCCCAGTCTAAACCCAAAAAGAACACTAGAACTTGAAATCTCTCAATCCTGAACAAGCACCTCAATGACCCCCATCTTACTCCAGTCAGGATTTATGGGCCGGATTTTCCTCTGAAAATAATGGCGAGGCTAACAAGGCTCACCGTTATTTCTGTGCATCTGGTACAGCAACATCCAGTGACCGCACATGCATAGTCAAACTGAAAATCTGGTAGCTGCTACACTAGATGCCCTGCTCCTCCGTAAACTCCGCGCGAACATCTCCCCGGCTGACTCACTGTTCAAATGAATGGAACGGCATAAAGTTGCTGTACTGCCCTGATGGATACGAGTTAATCTCACCAAAAAAAGGTACGATAAGTTATTTAACTCTAAGCAGATTTTTAACAACGTGGTAAATCTTAATGTCTGCCAAACAATCTCTCTGGCACTGAAAATTAACTTTTACAAGTGTGGAGTCTTATTCCTTCAGATTTTAATTGTTATTGGACATTTAAAGAAAATTTTTTACATTTTTTTTTACTTTTTCTTTTTGTCTCTTAATTCAATATTTCTGACAAAAGGTCATCGACTTGAAACGTGAAAACTGTTTCTTTCTCCACAGATGCTGCCTGACTTGCTGAGTATTTCCAGCATTTTGTTTTTATTTCTTACCCTCTCTTTATTTCGCTTTCTGTACCTGATCTGACATTGAATTCACTGTTCTAATTTATACTTCCTAGTTCTGACACTTCGCTGCTCATCAGATGCTTTAGTCTGATTGGTTATGGGGATAGACAGTTGCTTGCCCTGTTCACACAGGTCTCAGTTGCACTGTACAGGGCGCCGTTTTGGATTCAGCGCCCCATGAGAGGAACTTGACGTGAAAAAAAACAAGAAAAGTTTACAGGTAATTGCAAGTCTAACGAGTGGCGGGTTCTGTTCGTTCACCGCCCAGAGGAAAATCCCGGCCATTATCTCCATTCTCTCTGTATCTTTCCAAAGCTGATCAGGCTCAGTGGCCCACTGTCACCAGGTCTTTCTGGTTGAAATTACTACATAGCTTTATTACTACTAGGTCTTCACCACAGGCTCAGATATCCTGGAAGTTTCAGAAATTATTTGTCCCTATTCCAATAAGCACAATTCGCAATTGCACAATTTTAAACAGCATCAAGAGCAACTAGCTGCAAGAGTGGAGAATCCATATATCTTTATTAATAATTTAATATCTGCGATTGCTATACTGTAACTTTTGCAGATTGTAAAGTTCACAGCATCTGTTGGTTCATAACAGCACAATACCACAAGCCACATGACACCACAAACTGTTCAGGTCCTAATATTGACCCATGCTCACCATGTGACACCATGGATCAATGAGGCACCACAATTAATTGGACAGTAAACCCTAGGCTTTAAAACTTTAAAGCTTTTTTAAAAAAATTACCTTGTACTCAAGATTGGGCAGTACCACATCTTCAGGTAACTAAAAGCATACTGTTATTTCCAAAGTGAAGAAAAGTGACGACCACTTTGCTGTCGCTACCATATTCACTTTGTGCTATCTAAATATATGCATATCATGATGTATAAACAAATTACTACCTGTCAGCACTTGGCAGTGAAGTTAAACTCTTGCAAATTTCCAACAATGTAAATTAGCAAATAGATTAAAGGTTACAGTTCAAAGTAATACTAGAGATAGGGCTCTCCTCCTTAGAGTAGTTAAACAAAGACCAAAAAGGTGCATATAGTTTTACAATCATTGCAACACAAGGCAAATAGTGCTAAGGAACTGCAGTAACAATCTCAATACAAACGCTGGTTCATTATTTGCACTGTATCTATTTTTCATCTTTTGTATTTAAACAAACTAGTTTAGATCGTATAAATTCAGATCCATTAGGTGCCTTATGAAAATTATCAAATAGAACCACTTCTTGGCAATTCATTTTAATGAAAATCGACACAGGACACAAATACAAATGTGCATCCTATTCACAACCAAAGAAGGCTCAGAGTGCACAACAAATTTAATCTAATGCTTTTCAGACTATTGTTAAAAGCATCCTTATTAGTCTGCACATACTTAATTTTTAACCCTATGCCTATTTAAAAAAATATTTTAAAGCATTCTTTAAAAAAAATTAAAAACATTAACTTGAACCCAAGAGCTTTCACGATCGGGCAGTGCCACATATTCAAGTGACTAAAAGCATAGTTATTTCCGAAGTGAAGAAGAGACTACCATTTTGCTAGCCCTACTATTTTAATCATCGACCAGATGGTCTTAATTTATAAATTACTATTTTAGAAATGTTGGCTGTTGAAATCTACACACAGTAGTTATGGAATAAAAAACGTGGAATTATGTTCTTTCTGACCGTTTGCCCATCTATGTTAAATCAAACAAAAGAGAGGCGGCAGCGGTCAGTCAATGGGCAAATAGCTTCAAGCAACTGATAAGCAGGAAACTCAAACTACAACACTGATAATAACGGTACCTCTTAAACTGGAATTGATGTTCGTGTTCTCGTTCGGCTTTTGTCACGTTTCTGCACTAAAACCGTCGGAAGAAGCTGCCTGGACCCTGCTGGTACCGACTGTAAAATATTCACAATCTATCACCAGCTGCGAACGGCGGACTTTTAATACAAATCAGTTTTAACTGGAGTGTTTTGAAGGAGAAGTTTTTGTTCTCTCCCGTCTAACACGGTCCTGCGGACAAGGACAAGCGCCGAGGGCCGGAGTCAGACAAAAGGTTCCCGAGTGCCCGATCACTCCGCACAAACACACCGCGCTCCCTTCGACACTTACCCAAAACACTATGTTGAAGCCGAACAAAACATATTTAACGCAACAGCTAACTTCAGGTCCTTTGAAATGTTTCCCGGACATGGTGAGCCGGGGAGCGAGGAGCCGGTCGTAAAACAGCGAATCCAAGAGACCGGCGACCGCCTTACTGAGGCTCGACGCCAAACATGAGAAGTGAGGGACCGAGGCCCGCCCGCCGCATCAAGACACCGAATGGACAAACATCGGGCTCCTGTCAGGTTACAGGGGGTGAGCGAGTCGGATCCGGCTCACAGCTCCATCCCGTTAGCGCCTGCTCGCCGATCCATCACCCTCAATCAGCGCCGCCGCCATCGACCTCATCAACATTGCGCCTGCGCCTTCCAGCGTCTGCACGCACGCGGAGCGCGCCGAGGAGGGGCTCGGCCGGCAGGGGGCGCGCGGAGTGGGGGGGGGAGGGGCTCGGCCGGCAGGGGGCGCGCGGAGGAGGGTGGGAGGGCTCGGCCGGCAGGGGGCGCGCGGAGGAGGGGGGGGGCTCGGCAGGCAGGGGGCGCGTGGAGGAGGGTGGGAGGGCTCGGCCAGCAGGGGGCGCGCGGAGGAGGGGGGGCTCGTCCGGCAGGGGGCGCGCGGAGGAGGGGGGGGGCTCGGCCAGTAGGGGGTGCGTGGAGGAGGGGGGGCTCGTCCCGCAGGGAGTTGTAAGGACATATCCTGAAATTACCTCATTGCCCCTATCCCTCTTTATTATATAAGAACTTGCATTTATATAGCGCCTTTCAGGCCAGAGAATATCTCAAAGCGCATCACAGCTAATGAGTTACTTTTAAAGAGTAGTCACTATTGTTGCATATCCAGGCGCTTTTAATTTCTACAGCCTGGAAGAGACTCTTCCCTGTCTATAAGGAGTGTGAGAGACTGCAACCCCTATTCTTATATTTAAGGGGGCTCTTGAACTTTTGGCTCCATTTCAGACCTACATTCCTAATCTTCTGCCACCCTGTAGATTGGAGGGTGGTGGCGGGTAAGTCGAAGGACCTTCTCAGAGATCTGCTTTTGTGTGCCACTAAAAAGGGTACGGTAGCATAGTGGTTATGTTACTGGACTAATAATCCAGAGGCCTGGACTAATAATCTGGATTTATGAAGTTCAAATCCTGCCATGGCAGCTGGTAAATTTAATTAACTAAATAAAATCTGGAATAAAAAGAACTAGTATCAGTAATGGTTCACCGTGAACCAACCGGATTGTCGTAAAAACCCATCTGCTCCATTAATGTTCTTTAGAGAAGGAAACCTGCCATCCTTACCCGGTCTGGCCTTTATGTGACTCCAGACCCACAGCAATGTGGTCGATTCTTAATTGCCCTCTGAAATTGCCTAGCAAGCCATTCAGTTGCACAATCTCGCAACAGAAAGTCACAATAAGAATAAAACCAGACGGACCACCCTGCATCCGATACGACAAAGGCAAACTAAGCCCAGTCGACCCTACAAAGTCCTCCTCGCTAACATCTGGAGACTTGTGCCAAAATTGGGAGAGCTGCCCCACAGACTAGTCAAGCAACAGCCCGACATAGCCATACTTCACAGAATCATACCTTTCAGCCAACGTCCCAGACACTTCCATCACCATCCCGTCGGCAGGACAGACCCACCAGAGGTGGCGATACAGTGGTATACAGTCAGGAGAGAGTGGCCCTGGAATTCCTCAATATTGACTCCGGACCCCTGAAATCTCATGGCATCAGGTCAAACATGGGCAAGGAAACCTTCTGCTGATTACCACCTACCACTCTCCCTCAGCTGATGAATCAGTCCTCCTCCATGTTGAGCACCACTTGGCAGAAACACTCAGGGTAGCAAGGGTACAAAATGTACTCTATCCGTCATCAAGAATCGCTCGGTAACACCACTACTGACCGAGCTGGCCGAGTCCTGAAGGACATAGATGCCAGACTGGGCTGCGGCAGGTGGTGAGCGAACCAACACGAGGGAAAAACCTACTTGACCTCGTTCTCACCAATCTACCTGTCGCAGATGCATCTGTCAGAAGTGACCACCGCACAGTCCTTGTGGAGACAAAGTCCCATCTTCACACTGAGGACACCATCCAACGTGTTGTGTAGCACTACCACCGTGCTAAATGGGAAATTCAGAACAGATCTAGCAGCTCAAAACTGTGATGTGGAGATGCCGGTGATAAGAACATAAGAAATTGGAGCAGGAGTAGGCCAATCGGCCCCTCGAGCCTGCTCCGCCATTCAATAAGATCATGGCTGATCTGATCCCAACCACAAATCTAAAGAACACAAGAAGTCGGAGCAGGACCCGGCCACATAGCCCCTGGGCCCTCTCCGCCACCCACAGGGCATTGACCGATCCGAACTCAGCTTCATGTCCAATTTCCTGCCCGCTCCCCATAACCCCTAATTCCCTTTACTTCTAGGGACTGGGGTTGAAAATTGTAAACAATTTTACAACACCAAGTTATAGTCCAACAATTTTATTTGAAAATCACAAGCTTTCGGAGGGTTCCTCCTTCCTCAGGTGAATGTGGAAATGAAATCCTCGAACCTTTCGCATTTATAAATCACAGAACAATACCTGGTGATTTATCAGATAGTCTTTCCAACTGCCCGTTGCCAAGGCAATCAAAGTGTTCAGACAGAGAGGTGTTACCTACAGGGCCACCGAATATACAAACAACCAAAAAATAAATAAAACAGAGAGAGGCAGAAACATAGAAACATCCGGAAGGAAGAGAAAGACAGCAAATGACCCGTTATATTAAAAACAGATAACTTTTGTTCGCTGGTGGGGTTACGTGTAGCGTGACATGAACCCAAGATCCCGGTTGAGGCCGTCCTCATGGGTGCGGAACTTGATTCTTTGCCGTGGGTCCATAGAAAGAAACAGCCACCCAACCTCAAACAGACCATCGTTAAGCTTAATTGTTTTCCCAAATTTATTTTGTTTTAATACAATGGTACATTTTCAATCTTTATGCAGGTAGAAAGCTGGAAGTCCTGTTCCTAGACCTGCTTCCTAATCTTTTCCAAGATTTCAGACCTTCCCTTTCTTGTATTATTGGCCATCACATGGACCACAATGACCAACTGCCCTCCTTCCATAATCTTTCCAAAATGTCCCCTATAGTAGCATATGGAACACAACAAAGCATCTAGGACACTGGATTGCAAAAGATAGGGATCATTTTCAAATTTGCCATCTGGGCACTAATTTGTGAGCAGATTGCCTGCCCAGTATAGAACTTGTCCGATTTTGATCCCAGTCTCCACTCCATTTCTAACTTAATTGCTGATCACTTCTGTTCTGAGCCATCTCTTATTTGTTTTGAATAATATTTCCAATTCAATCAGCCAAGAAGCACAATATCTCACATCAAACTGCACCATTGTAGTTCCAGTTTATAAATCAAATTTAACTGTGTATAGTTACACACACAGTCAGAGGGGAAAAAGGTAAAATTAGCTTATCCTTTGTGCTGAAATCATCAGGTTGTGTTACTTGGACTATATTTCACCAGCCCAGTTCGTTACAAACTTATGCAAAAGATTTAAGAGAGACAAAAATCAGAAGTAATGCTTTAATTCGACAAAGTTTATTTACATCTTTTAGAATAGAATGCAACATTTAAATACTATACATTTTCAATGATTTAAGTTACATTAACCCATACATTACATTCAGTTACAGCAAACAAAAAAATGCATTCTAAATTGAAGAAACACCACTGGCAATTTTGCATTAGGATTACCATGGAATTTAAGAGGAAAGATTAAGCTTCCATGATACAGTGTCTGTTGTAATGAGGAATAGCAGGAACTCCTGTGACCAAATTTAATTTTATAGACAGGAGCTAAAACAGGATTTCATTTATAGATCATACTCATCTTAACCAAGCAAAATTGTACATCTGGTATATGAATTGATTGATGTCAATTTGTCTGAAATTGAATATTCAGTAGAAGCAGGTATAATCAATTCATTTATTGAAAATTTTGAAATCCCATGGTGTAAACATATTTTGCACAATTTATTTTTAAGTGGCAAATAGCAGTCACTCAAAACAAATAAATATTTAACAAAAGCAGAAGATTACAACAGCTACATTTCAAAAATGCACATCTTCCTAAATTAATTGCAAAAAGTCAAGTGCGATACTGATTCTAGTGCTGCGCAAGTTCAGTTTGTACAGCTTTAAAGTTTGGGCCAATTCAAGAAACATACTGAAGTCTTCTCAAATAACAAATTTGTTTTTAACTCCTAGTCCACTCTTTGTAGCTGTGTCTGCATGTGCTTGATAACCAATCACAATCTTTACAGGAAGTCCAAGCCTTTCCTTGTAGGTTTTTCTAATGCAAAAGGAAAAAATTAATTTGTAAAAAGCACTTCAGCCCAAATTTAAAGTGCATTCAATATTCCTCCTTTTTGGAGATCATGTTTCAAACAATGCTGCATCATGGGGACAGTACTTGTACAATCCATTGATATGATTAAAAAGTTACATGTCCAATTGGCTAAATATTTAAAGTAACAATTCTGAAAGTCTCAAAAGTATTTGATTCAGAAAATGTTTGCTATATAAAATGGCTTATTTTAAATGCCATATTCTACTAGGCAAGCTGTGTTCAACATGATTGTAATAAAACACCTCAATGCTTCTAAAAAGGCAACTAGTTTTGCAATTACTTCTGAATCATTTTTCTATAACAATTTGGTTAAGTTAAGCATTACTACTTATTTATTGCATGAGTTCCAATTATTTAAAGTACCATTACAAAGAATGGAGGGTGAAAAGAAAAGCTACTGTTCATTGAACTGATCTACAGTTGAAATGTCAAATCACTGAATTTATCTTAGATTATGGATCATGCACTGAAGGTTAATTCAGCTCTCACCCTCAATTTGACATTGTTATCCGAGCTAGTCTCAAGATCAAGCATTCTAAAAAAATGCAAAAAGGAAATTAGAACTTAAGGGTACAAAGTGATACCACCTCAAAACAGGGAAGAGAAATGGAAGGGGTACACCAAATCTTCAAGCAAGGTGTTAACTGTTTAAAAAAAAAATCTGCAAGTCAGCAAAAAAGTGACAAGATAAAGTTGACAATGGGAAAGATAGCTAAAAGGACCACACAAATTTCAGGCAATGGACTGGAAAAAGTCAGACATACAAATCTGTCACAGTTCAACTTTCTAGGGAATGGTCCAAAAACACAGACAAGAAATGGATGCACAATTTTAACAGAGCAAATCGTTCAAAAGCATGAACTTACCCTATATATAAAACTGCTTCTTCATTTTCAGTGTCAGTAGTCCATATTGCTATTTTATCTCCTTTTGATCGGACATTAATTACTGCACCGCATACATCATCACTATAGTCATCAAAAGCTTCTCCAATAAGGCACAGCAACTTGCAAAGATATTAAATGCAGATATTAATAGTCATTTTAAGAAGTCACCTGCACTTTTAAAAATGGTGGGAAGAGAAAGTAACAGATTGAGTGCTTAATTGCTCCACTGGCAACAAGTGCATACATCTTTACAGGATAGAACTTAAGACTCAAAGTTTAAAGACTTAAGTAGTTCATTCTAACAACATCCAGATGGCAAGAGGGACTCCATACAATCATAAGTGTTGTAAATTGTCAAAGATTTAAACTCAAGCAACTCAACTTTCAAGTGAAGCATATTTTAACCACAAACATTTCAAATATAACTGCAGGTGCAACAACTCATGCTACTATGTAATAGAAAATTAAATGGCATTTGTCCAGGAGAGCTGCTGCAGTTTGTAACTGTTAGATGAAAATTAACATGTATTTTGAAATTACCTGTAGACTCATCACTTGGATGCACTGCCAAAAGTCACATACACAATTGTTTATACTTTTATTATAAACTCACTGTTTCTAGCCAGAATTGATCTAGTTCAAACATCCTCTGGTATTTGGACAGTGTGATTAACCATCTTCCACCACACTTGTTTCTGTTGTCCTCCCACATAGGTTCAATACCATCCTATGCAACAGTACAAATCAAAATTACTAAAAAAGTTACAACAGATCCAGTTTAAGGCATTTCAAATCTTAAATCTCTAGAATTCTGTAAAGGCTTCAGGTAGCATAACTATCTTAAACCCCTTTCCTAAATAAAGGGAAATATGGGGATTTTAAGCTGAATATAAAATCTACTTACCTTTACTATATTAAAAAATTGGTAACAAACCTGCTCCCCATTTAGGTCACATTCAGACCACCAAGTGAGTGAAGTCCAAGTTTAATCCTTTTGTACTATCTTGACTCTATACAACTGTTGACTTTGTTGTCCAAAAATGGATATAATTTAAAAAGGTCATTAATTTCAACAATTAGATCAGCTAACATGTAGCAAGTACCAAACAGTAAGATGGCATTTGGTAAGGGAGATGCAGCAAAGGAACTTCAAGTCACCCAATCAGGGGAATTTTCAAACAAAAAAAGTTTAATCCCATTGAGGGCATCTCTATCCTTCTGGGATTCCCACAGTTTGCTCTGCGACTGACTTGTTCCTCTTCCAGTCAGTACATCAGCTTAAAGCAAGAGCGATAGCTGGGGTGAAAACTTTTCATTTGGAAATTTCTGCTGCTAATTTGGAAAACAAGTGTTTGGTTTTGTTTTTATTTTGCAAAGACTCTGCAGTAGAACAGGGATAAAAGTTGCATTTAGTTTACTGGTTAGGATTTGCTGCTGATCAGAGGGTTTGAGATAGTGTGACATTCTAGTTCAATGAAATGTTAGGCACAGGCACTTTATTTGTGCAGACAGAGCTTCAGGCACTTTGCTCCCAAGTATCCAATAGACTGAAAACAGTCATTACTTTTGTGAGTATTTCAATTCATAAGTTTTTCCACACTTGTTCACCTTCACATTGCCCCATGGGTGCACTGTAAACAAGATGAATCGTATTCAACATTCATTCAGCAAGGTCTTAAAGATTGTGGTAATGTACTACAGAATTCAATGTTTGATTTACATGTAAAACCCACATGTTTTCCTTTGTAACAATCTCTAACTTTGCTTAAAAATATCAAATCTACAAACCTTAAAGAGAGAGTAATCACAACCTGACATCAGCCTACTGGCAAGTTGAATGTAATTGTATAGTCTGTGGAAAAATAGGAGAGAAGCAAATTTCAGTTAGAGAAAAACATTGACCCTTGGATACAAATTGATAACTGCAACAGCAGCCCCATTTCAACCTTGGACTCAGAACTGAACATGGAGTTTGACGGCAAAGTAAACAAAGAAGAAAGCAACAGCACCCAAACAAAAACAGATCAAAGTAGTCAAAAGAACTGTTGAGGGCTGCAGTAACCTACCCTATCCTGCCTGAGTGGTCCATCAGCCCCAAACAAAAGACATGGCTGACAGACTCAGTCACTTTGGTTCAGTAAACTGAACCACACAGAACCAGAAGAAAAACTATAAAAAGGAGCAGTGGCAAGGGAAGAGGATTAAAACAGCAGATAACAAGATAGTGCAGGAAATAAAGCAGAGGACCAATGATTAAGAGTTGAGTATGAGGTACAAATTGGAATGGGAGATCCACTTAGCATCATGGTGGTGGAAGAGAGGAAAGAGAAAAGGAAAAAAACAGCAAAGAGCAAGAGCGATCCAAGCATGTTGGAAGGAGACAAAGACTAAGACACTCAAGTCAGTCAATCGGCCATGCACCAGTGGGTTAATCCAGGTCTGGGACTAAAATAGATATCTAGGTACCTGCTGTTGAAGTAAATTGCACTGTAGAGAGAGAGCTCCGCCTATATTGATAATTAGGCAAGGTATCAAGTCCCACTTTCACAATGTCTTTAAAAGCCAATTTTGATTAATATTACCATCAAGTGATTCTTAACTAGTAGGTAGCCAAGAACAGCCAGCAGGGATTGGGCAGCTAAGTGGACTACCATAATCTGAACAAGTTATACAATTTAAATCTGGGCATTGACATGAATACTAAATCTTACAATTTACTGATCTAATTGATAGCTACAGTTACAAATAATTTGCAGTTCCACATGGCAATAGCCTTAAAAAAAAGGGACAGGCCAGGTTAACAGCTGGACATCACAATTGTGCTCCAGAATACCCTTGAGCAACTGCATGGGAGATCTGCCAGCAATTCTAAAAGAATACAACCAGTCCAAGTTCCTTTGTTTTGCATATATAAGCCAATATTAAAAAGTAGCATAATTTTCTCCACAAATTCTTTTTGGAAAAGAGAACATTGAGTTAAGATTTTATTTCACAAAAATTATGCTCCCATAATAAAATCTCAATCTCTGCTCCTTAAATGTTATTAATCCAGTGCTTCCAGACATAATCACCCCACAAGCAAGCAGGAAAAGTGTGTTATTTGTAGAACCCTGGTGATTTTTTTTGCACATAACTCTGTACCCAAGTGTACTTCAAGGCAGCAACAAATCTTGGGTAGAGAACATTAACAAGCTGCTTATGTTCACCTCTTGCACAGATCAAAAGCTTGACATTTTCTTACTTTGGAGAAGGAACAAGAGCACCACAGGTTAGGTATAGAACACCAAATGCTACTGCAGTCCACAAGACCAGGGCTGTGTGTGTTTCTCCCCCCACCCCCAAGTAATAACAAAACTCCAAATTTTAATCCACTCAAAATGTTAGTATATCAGCAGCATTACAATACAAAGTTATACAATGTAAAAAGGTAGAGAGTGGAATTTCACTTACACTGAGCACCTATGGGGACTTTGCAAGTGGTCAACTGAAGGACCACATCCATATTGCAGCAATCCTCAGGCAAGTACCAAATGCATTTGTTTTCATGAAAGTTTTAGAAAGATTGAGAGTTACCACTGTTTGGGTCTCATTTGTCTATTAGATCAGTTGATGGATCAGGTGCTGTAACACTAGCTAACAAGATCAGCTGGTGCTGCAACAACTGATCTGCCACTCAGCTCACTACTCATGATATTTCAATCACACAGCTGATTCCTGCCTACAAGAGGAGAAGCAGCAAGTCTATTTTTCAGAATTTTGAAAGATTTCAACTGAAGTTCAAAATTGAATCTCAGTAGAAATCTTTAAGTTTCTGGAAACTTATCTATGTTCTGTTTAAAATATTATTAGTACTTACGCCCAGAAATCCTCCACTGTGTCAAATTTAGTAACAAGACGAAGATTTGCCTGCCAGGGTTTGCTTTTATCATTTTTGAAAAACCAGAGGGTCCACCTGTATTTGAAGCAAGAATAAAATATACACAGAAAAAAAAAATGAAATTCTAGACAATTGGGAACCATTTTACTGTTCCAAATTCATGATTAGTCAACCAAACCACTTTTCAGTTCATTTAAAAAAAATGCTGCTCGAGTAATACCAATGCAATCTCCATTCCTATAAATGTAGGAAGATTAAGTGCTACTGAAAAAAATTAAGTTACATTGCACCCTCTTCTAAATAGAGAAGACTGTTAGTTTAGATTTCACAAACAAAATGGGCAGAATCACAAGGTATGATCAACAGTAAAAATCCTGCATCCCAGGTAATAAAAACGAAACTTGACCTAGTCAGTCACCATATTTGGTGACCTAGATAATGAGCTATTTGACAACCAACAGAATCAAATCCCATTATTTAGAAATTCTCTTCCCCAAAATTCAAAAACAGACTCCCCAATGGCCCAGAAAAGATAAAATACTCACCATCTAAGAGTCACATTTCTAGGACAATTAAATACAATACTAGAAGTACAGTTCTTACTTTGCAGAAGGACTTTGGTTGCATCTAGAATACAGTGTCCAGTTTTGATCCCCTCACACAGGGGAGAGGGGCTCTGAAAAACATCCAGAGGAGGGCCATTCATTTAATTCTTAGTTATCTCACAGCAGGTTTAGGGAACTGGAGGTTTTTACTCTGGAAAGTATAGACTTCAATGGGAAATAATTAAGATCTTTCTTTAAAATAAATGGGAGCACTAGATTCTGCCTATGTGGACAGAATAGGAAGGAGACACCAATGGAGCATCAGCATAAGTTACAAAAGCACAGAGTTAGGTTGGAGGCCAGGTAGTACTTGGTTTTTTTGCAGGAGAGTCATTGATCTCTGGAATAAGTTGCCAGTATGTGAGCGTGTATATTCACTGCAGACCTGGAGGGGTGGGAGAGCTGAACCAGTTCCTGTAAGTTGAAGACAGTTATAGAAGATAGGCAGGCTTGGTAGGGAATGACAGTCACGCTGCTCACTTGGAGTTTACTCGATTGTCTTCAGGAGGTAAGAGGTGAATTTCCCAGAAGATTGTATGGAGTGGAAGATGCTGGTAACAGTGCTGGTAGGTGGCACCATGTTGGGATGGAATGGGACAAGACAGGCTTGATGGATCAATCAGTCTTTTCCTTTCCATTTCATACATTTGTAAATATAGGTCCTTTCTTTAACTTAATACATAAAGAAATTGACAGTTTCTATATTTTCCAAAGAGAAATACATTGCAACATCCAATTCCAGCTGGCTGGTATTTGGCATGCTCAATAATCCACATAGTAAACATATACCTTTTTAGTTCCCTACTTTCTCTCCAACTGAAACTGCATACAAAGTTTCCTTCAGAATTACTCAACATTTGTTGAGTGCCACAATCTCAGTTAGCCAGTTTTAAAATTACAATGGCAACACCAAGGTCCAAAGATAGACGGAGCAGCCTACCTCCTGAGGGCCAAAGACAAAATACCAAGTCAGCTTTGATCTTTGATTGGATAAATAGATCCCTCAGATCTCTGCACTCCTCCAATTCTGGCCTCTGGAAATCATGGATGTGCCATTACCCCACCATTAGCAGCCATGCCTTTAGCTGCCTAGGCCCTAAATTCCTCCCTAAAACTCTACACCTCTCCTCACTCCTCAAAACTTCTCTTTGACCAAGCTTTTGGTCACCTATCCTAACATCTCCTGTGGCTCTGTCAAATTTTGTTTGATATAGCTCCTGCGAAGAGATTTGGGACATTTTACTATGTTAAAAGGCACTATATAAATGCAAGATGTTGTTGGACATGGATCATAGTTGGCCCCTAGGCCATATGTGGATAGCACTGGTTTAAATGGTGGCAAATTCAGTCACATAATAGAGTTTAGTCAGAAAAAAGCTCATCTATGTGGTACACGTCAAAGCAATACAGTCCAGAAGGACACAGGTTCCATATCAAGACAGCAGTTAGCTTTGGCACCGCAAGCTACTGGTAGGTAGGCAGGCAGAAATGCAAGTGCTCCTGATTATTATTCAGTGATCTATGCTGGAAAATGTACATGTGATGTATAAGATACATCTGAGCTATGACACCCTGCACAAAGAACAGTGTATTAGTACTCATTGTCTAGGTTTACATTTGAAGACACCGTTTGGGTGGCTTGCATCCATGGAACTATGCCCAGTAAAAGTCCATGTTTTTATGTGAGGAACACAGAAATATTCACAACTGCTAAAGCAGCAAATATCAATCCCTGATTATCTCATTTAAATATTTAACAGGAAACAAAGTTAACACTACACAACGAGAAAGATTATACCTGTTCTGCAAAGGATGCTTCATATATGGTTGAACAGTTAGATTCTCTTTCCTAGCAAACTTTTTAGTTTCTTCAGACTCTTGAATTGTCAGGTAAACCTTAAGATGCCAATACATAAAAATTAGTAAGCTACCATTTTGTTAGAATATGAACTGTATGCTTCAATTCATGTATTACCCTGGAATGCCACAATTGTGGGAGCACCTTCAGCCCAAGGACTGCTGAAGTTCAAGGAGAAGGCCCACCACCATATTCTCAGAACAACTAGAAATTGGCAATAAAAATGTTGCTTTGTCAAATTTGGGACATATCAAAAGACTGTTCTTCAGATTGAATGATAATATGGCATGTACTTCAGAGTAGGCTAACAAAGGCAAAGGAGAATCATCTAACAAATGGATACTTGGAACGAATGTAGGTTGTTTATGGATAAATGCATTAAATGGCCTCTTATCCATATTTAACTTATGATCTTGAACTATTTTAGACCACAAATCAATTGAAGAATTCAGACAAGGTGGTATTTAAGATACCAAACAAAAGCCTTATAAACAGTTTTTTCACATTCTTGGGTCAGGAATTAAGACTAGTTATTTTTCTGCTGTTCTGGTACTGCACTCCTTTCAGATCCAGGTAATAGCATCACTGCTCTCTAGGCAATGATTGAACAAACCCACCTTTCTTGCTTTCCGATCTCAGCATTCCCCCAGCGTTTTAAATTAGGTTGATTTCACATTAAAAGCCGAACTACAAATTTGCTCCCAAGTGAATTAATATAGTTGCACTTGTAACGAGTTTACATCCTGATACAACACTAAATGTCTTGTATTGGTCAACCACATACGATAAATAACAAAAAGCCTCGTTTACGCCCATGTAAAATTGGGCCTCTGTTCTCTAAGTCGTTCCTGCTCGACTCCATCCAAAGCTTGCGTTCAGGGAGTTTAAGAGAAAAAAAAGGGCGATTTGGAGAAGCATCATAAAAAAAACCACTGGTGTAAAATTACACTCTCCTAACGCAAACTGTAATATATTTATTTGTCCAGTACTCATTTGTGCATTCCTTCGGCAGCGAAAGTTTGATGTAATTAAAATGTAGCGTTGAACAAAATCCTCCAACAAATTAAATAAGGAGGATACACTGCCATATGCTCGGGTGTTTTTCTAGGTAGGGTATGGTGCTCATTCACTACAACCTCCCACCCCACCACCATACAACAGCCACTCACTAACCAAGCTCTACCGAACACATTCACCTCGCTTATTTTACCCCATAACAACCAGCTCAAACTCACCGGCCGTGCTACCGCCATACTGAAGTGTGAAGTCTCAAAATCATGCGATCTATCCCACATTTATGGGGTTAAATGATCACGTGTTAAAGGGATTCCGATCCAACTGGGTTTGCTGATTTGGGAAGGATAATAGAATCCTCAAGATTAGCTCCAATTGTATTATCGTAAATACTATTATGCTTCCAAGTTTTTCTTGGAAATGAGAGGTTTTTGTATACCCGTGAAAATCACAAAATGGAATCTGAGTAATCTGATGTGTAACTGCCAAGCATGAAATTTTCTGAGAAATAATTGTGGGCATGCCATAGAATTAGAAGCAATGATCAAGCATACTGTATATCAAGTATAGACTGCAGTCCAGCTTTAGACGAGGAGTAAGACCTGAAATATATTGAACCCCAATAGATACATTAGGTTAAATCATGGTGTCACATAGAACAATTTAAATATTGCACATCTCCAGCCAGTACCCAAGCTGTAAACAAAATTTTGGAACAATTGAATGTGCATGCATAAAAATAAGGATAGTATTTTATCAATTTCAGACCATATTGAATTTGGATGGCCTTTCCTTTAAAAAGAAATTATCTTGAGTTAGCTGGTCTCAGTCAATGTAGGAGTTGGTGATACAGTTAATTTCAGTATCCTTAAATAAGGCCAGGTTGCACTTCTGACCACTACCTAGCAATCTGGAAGTGTACATGTGGTTATCAGGCAAGGACAGGATCAAATTCAGCTATAATGCCCCCAAAGTCAAATAGCCTGCTAATACTCACTGTCAGGGCTCACACATGAATAATGGCCATTTGGTACCATACTAGAGTGACATCAGTGCCCTTGGAATTAATTGCAGAAGAGACTCAAAGCTTTCAGTAGAGATGGGGAAGGAAGAACATTTCTAAAATACAAAATTGTGACATAGGTTCACAATATTCTTTTTCTGCATTAATTTGTATATCTGTGCATACCTTCTCCATTTGGCATTTATGATACAGTTGATCACATTTCTAACTGTACTGTTGTAATATCCATTAAATAGTGAAATAAATTAGGTTTGTTTTAAGTACATAATCGGGTAGGTTATTTGATCGGACCTCTAATCGGTCCTTAATCAGGCCAAGTGTTATTAGCACTCACCCAATCGTTAATGTGCTGGCTTCACCTGATTTTGCATGATTAACCTCATTTACATAGTGTGGAAATCTACAAAGTGGGCCTGATTTTGTGAGTTTGTCAAAGGGGATAAGAAACTGCAAGTAAACAGCTGCTTATAAAGGATGATAGGTAAATTTAAAGGGATAAAGTCACTTAAAGGTAAATGTATGAACAGAAATATTAGTAGCTGTCACATAGGCTGCTAATATTTTTAATGTATATTTTAGTCTTTTCAGATTGTTTGGGTAACAAAAATTCCTAGCAAAATCCAACAATTGGCATAATAAATGTGCAGTCAAGAAACCGAGTCTTTGGCTAATTGCTGGAGCAGTGCAGTTTTCCAATCCCCATTAGATGGCTGACAAAGTGGAGATGGTTCAGAATGAGATTGTAGCAAGGAGGGCTGCTGCCACTCCAGGGCATGCTCCCCATAGAACAGTTTTGGAGCATAGCTTGAAGGAGAAGGAAGAAGAGGACTTGAGAATGGAACTGAATGTTACTGCCACTGGCACTACTGACCCTTTTAGTGCATGATAGCTGCAGGTGTCCTTGCGGCAGATTGCACTGCTTTGCATTTGACTGTCTATTGACACCAAGCCCATGTAGATATATTTTTATCATCATTGTCAGGTAGGAGGACACCAACAGATAGGAACAGTCTGCCTCTGGTGCTGCCTGCATCCCTCCATTGCTCCTCCTCTTCCTCCTCCAAAAACCATAGGTAATGGCAATTCCAATTAAAAACTCACTGTATCAATATCTTGAGCACCTGGCACAAAGACTTCTTATCAATAAGATACAAACAAAAAAAAGTTCAGAAATAGCCACTTTTTTTTATTCGTTCATGGGATGTGGGGTCACCGTTGACCAGAAACTTAACTGGACCAGCCACATAAATACTGTAGCTAGGGGTCAGAGGCTGGGTATTCTGCAGCGAGTGACTCACCTCCTAACTTCCCAAAGCCTTTCCACCATCTACAAGGCACAAGTCAGGAGTGTTATGGATTGCTCTCCACTTGCCTGGATGAGTGCAGCTCCAACAACACTCAAGAAGCTCGACACCATCCAGGACAAGGTAGCCCACTTGATTGGCACCCCATCCACCACCCTAAACATTCACTCCCTTCACCACCGGCGCACCATGGCTGCAGTGTGTACCATCTACAGGATGCACTGCAGCAACTCGCCAAGGCTTCTTCGACAGCACCTCCCAAACCTGTGACCTCTGCCACCTAGAAGGACAAAGGCAGCGGGCAAATGGAAACAACACCACCTGCACGTTCCCCTCCAAGTCACATACCATCCCGACTTGGAAATATAGTGCCGTTCCTTCATCGTCGCTGGGTCAAAATCCTGGAACTCCCTACCTAACAGCACTGTAGGAGAACCTTCACCACACAGACTACAGCAGTACAAGAAGGCGGCTCACCACCACCTTCTCAAAGGCAATTTGGGATGGGCACTAAATGCTGGCCTTGCCAGCGATGCCCACATCCCATGAACGAATAAAAAAAAGAAACCTTTCTGTGCACCTGTAATTGTACGAGATGCTGAAATGCCTACCCAGGATCTGCTGCACCATGTCTAAGAGTATAAAGGAGTCCACTTTCAGCTTGTGTGGTGTATTGTCACAAGGCAGCAGCACTCTGCAATTGTGGACCACCTCTATGCAGGCTGCAGCCATCCCCTCACACCAGGAGTCTGTGTCATCAGTTCTTGATGCTTTGATCGAAGCTCAAACTAGTGCAATTCAGGCTCTGGACTCCACCATCCCCATCACCTTTGAAAGTCTTCGGGACCACGTTGATAAGGGCTGCAATCACATCACAGATCTCCTACAGTCCTCTCTCCCACAAATCAATGAGATTGATGAGCCACAGCCCCATGACATTGGCAGTGGTGCAACGAGAATGGCACATGTTGTCTTCTCTTCCCTTCAACCAATGTGCACCATGGTACTATAAAATCAGCTTGGCCATACTGCCCAGCAACAGATGAGATGCTGAAGTCTGCAACCGGGCTCTCTTGGGCCTGAGCTCCAGGCTGTCTCAGGCCTGAGGTCATAGTGGTCGCTGACCATGAGCCTCTCAGGTTGTCTGATGGCTCAAGAGAAAATGAAAATGGCCTCAAAGGGACAAGCGAGTTGTTAGATGCAAAAACAGAGATGGGTGGATGAGAGGTCTCACGGCATGAACCATTAATTCGAGTTATAGTAAGGAGAAACATTAATTTAAAACTTTACCAAAGCATTACAAAACGTTATTCCTGGTCGTGAGAAAATGACATAAAAATCACGACATAGGTATGACAACAGGAAGTGAGCACAATTGCAAAACTTTTATTTTGGATAAGAAGAATTCTGTAAGTTTCCCTAATCACTAACAACCTGCTGTTATAATGAATTTATAATGTGTTGTAAACTTGACTTTGGAAAATAAATATAACGAGATTAAAGTGCCCCTAAATTAAACACATCCCAGGGGCATCTTTTTAGCTATGCAGGCACTATTTTCTTAATATTATCCACAATATTGTAATCTTTAACGCAAAGTTTATAGAACCGGCTCCGTGGACCAATTGTCCCCCCCGTCGTTTTCGTATGTTCAAAACACAGTTTATGTGTGTGGCGGGGGGGAAACACCCGCTTAAATATGTTTGAAAAAAGCTGGAGATTTCTTCCTCGCACCATTAAACCGAAAACATTTCTGATATACTGAAAGGTTAGAAGTCGGGCTAGCACGAAGGACAAATGATCACTGGGGAAACTTGCCTATGGGGAACTGCACTCCAAGAGGGGAGGGAGGATGTGCTAGTGTCCGTGTGTGATTGCACGGCACTTTGATGAAATCACACGCTCTTTCTGAAAAGCAGTAAGTACAGAAGAGGAGGGAAAGAGCCTTGGAGGGAGCACACAGCAGACAGCACCACAGCAGCTTCAGGCTGACAGGTCAGTTAATCGGTGCCATCATCACTGCCGAACTGGATGATCTCCATTCTAGCTTAATCTGAAAGCTCCCCCCACATGATGTTTTGATCAAATCTGTTCAATCCATTATTATCCAGTTTGACAAAGGTCAGTATTGATGCTTGTATAATTATCTGTCGGTGACTGTTACCTTCTTTACAGATGTTTGGTTGTTTGGGAGTGAATAAATCAGATTTAGTAGATGTTTATTCTATAGTGTTCCATTGATCGAGGACCAAAATGGATGTTTTCATGAAAGGATTGTCCAAAGCGAAGGAAGGAGTGGCTGCTGCCGCTGAGAAAACCAAGCAGGGTGTAGCAGGCGCGGCAGAGAAGACTAAAGAGGGAGTGCTATACGTTGGTATGTACAAATTGGGCATCGTGAATTTAAAGCCAATGAATGTCTAGTGTCGTTCCTGCCAGTTATACAATGAAACGTTCCTTTCGACAGTCAATGGATGGATGACTTTTACTGTAGTGACAATATAACACGCTAAAGCGGCCCTTTTTGTGAATATTCCAAATATAAATTAACGGTCTCACTTGCTAAAAATAAACTGGAAACATTTTATCTCGGGAGATCGACGTATTCTAGAGCTGCTTTCGTTGTTCACTAGGGTCTAATTCAGTCTCAAAGGTCTTGTTTCCGCTAAGCAGATGGACCAGCCATATGGCACTCTCTTCCAGCCCTGCGAGAAATGTCCTCTTTCTAAGGATGTAGCATCTAGCACATTCACACCGGCATGACTGCCTTTAAAAATAACAAAAATAATGGTGGTATATAGCAAGAAATGTTAAACAAGTAGGGGATCGGGAAATCTTTTGCAAAATTATAGATTCAGGCAATTGCCCTGGCATAATGATCTTTATGTTTAACCTTTTCTTAGGGTCTAAAACCAAAGAAGGTGTTTCAAGTGTCGTTTCAGGTAAATTCACACGATTGAAGAATTAAAATGTGTAGCGATACAAAAGTAATATTTTTGTACGTGCTTTAATCAATGTGCCGAAATCAAATGCTTTCTATCGTCCATATCAAGGGGCTGTTGTAAGATGTTGGTTCTGCATTGATCAGATTGTTAATGTTAATTTCAGAAAGTGATCAATCCATTAACATAGTGCGAAGTATACCAGTAATGATTCTAGGTCAACAGAGCGTGACATGAAAAATGAGCGGATCTGCCAGGAGTGTAGGTTACATTTACAGTGTATTTGTAGCTGAATAAATAACTTGCCATCCTGTACATCCTTTAACTGTAACTGCTAAGTATGTTGCCAATGTCGACGTTAAACGCACCAATTAGTTTCACTGCAGTAAGGTAAAACGTTTCTTAGAAAGGTTGCCTTATATTGATGGATTTATTGAGTTAATCTGGCTTTTACAATGTGAAGTTATAAATCACATGTAGAAGTTTAGATTTACCATGTGCGATATTAGTGTATGAATACTTAATATATTAATATAACATTACTTTGTCCACTATTTTACTGGAAGTGTTACCCATTTAAAATAAACAGATTGAAGTATCCATTTTAAAAAGTGGATAAAGTAATGTCATACTATACCTTAACTGCACGTTTGTTAATATTGCATACAGTAATTTCTAGGCTGTCATTTCCAGGAACAACATACATTTGGTTAATATAAGGTTACCAAGAGGACTGTTAATAATTTAAGGCTGCCGTTATACTGCACATACTGATCTGCGAGCAGTCTGTGTTCAATTGGTTGTAAAGACCATACACTAAATATTTCAGTGTTTCCATAGCCAGTTCAGGGCCCAGGATGTGTGCACATCATGGATATAAGTGTGATGATCCACCAATCATACTAACAACAAGTGAAAATGTAAAATTGAGGAAGAAATTTTGCTGATCATACAGGTTATTAATACAAAAAATGAGAATATATTTAGAATATTTTATTGATGAGCTACAGTTCATCAACACAAAATCTGTTCCACATCTCATTGATGGCTGTACATCCAAGCTCCTGGAGACCAGAGTTATAATGCCTCATGCAAATTGGAAAATGGATTTGAGCCTTATAGCTGCCGGGAGTTTTATTTCTCCTACTTTAATGCACCACAGCCTTAGATCTGACTCTGTAGTTTTGCTGCCACAGAGACATAAAAGTGACAGTATAACTGCAGCCGAAAAAGACTATAAAGAAACTTCATTTATATAGTGCCTTTAATGTAGCAAAAATTCCTAAATGATCAATCTATTGACATCACAATTTATCCAAACACCTTGAATGATGTACCAAACACTGTCTTTAAAGGCACGAGTTTTCTTTAAAGAACACTCTCATATATTTGTTTTTAAAAATCACAACATAACACAAAATCTACTCCGCACCTTGTGCTTGTCATTTTGGCCAGCAGTTGCTCTGGTCAGAGTGGCCAAAAAAGGGAAAGAGAAAACAAAGTTGTGTGTTTTAAAAAATATTTTTTTTAAGGAGGAAGAGAACAGGATTATATTTTCAAATAATTTGAGGGACAACAATCATACTCAGTGTACTGAGGAACTGCTAAGCTTTACCTACTTAAAGAAGCATTGTTTTCTGAATTTCTAGATTGCAAAATTGCCACATCAGAAATATTAGGATGATGACCATCTTGCTATAGTAATATTTAAAACCACAGTATTTTTGAAAAATTTGAAAGATGCCATATTTGACCACCTTGGACTGTTCAAGGTTTTGAATTGTTAAAATTCTTCAGACACGTTATTCTAAGATTGATACAGATGTGCGTGTTCACAATCCTATCTTTTGTTCACCCACATTAATTGATGTTTAAGGACAGAACTTTCTGTCTTGCCAGCTAAAAATGATAGCACATAAGTGTGGAAGGCCAGATAATCTGTTTAAAATGTTTCATATTCATAAATTAATGAATTAATTTTTCTCCACACCAAAATTAACATTGAAATGAAACACTGTTCAGTGAATCTAGGCTTCCATTGAAGACATGGATGCTTATTAAAAAGTCCAAAAAAGATATAGGTTCAGTTAAAGCTATTCATTTTGAATTGATCAGAAAAGCGGCATTAAAAAGGAATAGAAATAAGAAAAGATCTCTGAATAAGAATCAAAGTATATTGATGCTTGCTTTTTAGTGGCTGAGAAGACAAAGGAGCAGGCCTCTTTGGTAGGCGGTGCTGTTATCACTGGGGTCTCAGCTGTGGCTCAAAAGACAGTGGATGGAGCTGGGAATATTGCAGCAGCCACTGGTCTGGTGAAAAAGGAAGATTTCCCATCTGAAGTAAAGGTCAGCCTTCATCAAGCATGCACACCCTACCCTCTGCTGCTGTAATCGTACATCAAACCATTCAAATTGAACTAATGCTACATTATATGCTTAAAAAATAGATGAGGTACAACCAGCATACAATACATACACAATAGAGGAACTGAAAATCTTAATTTTATTTGGATGCTAATATCTACCAGCTGTTTTAAATATATCAGGGTTTGAAATATATTTTTACCAATGATTTCCATTATGGGCAGAAATTAATGTAGAAATTGAATTATATTTATTAATTCCTCCCTGAAAATTTTATTTGCAAAATCTTATTTTGTGCCTGAGACTAGGTCTTGGTGAGTTTTAAATTTATGGAAAAAATATTTAATCTTGTTCAAAGTGTGAACTCTCAGGGCAGTCTGCTGCACATCAGAGTGATAGTCAGCATGATGCACCACAGAGTAATGCAAGGTTGTGGGCCTGATTATTTACATTGGGAGTTCTCAGTCTTGGCTAGGCTGTCTGGAGATTGCGAAATCTGAAATAAAAATAGAAAATGCTGGAAATACTCAGCAAGTCGGCAGCATCTGTAGAGAAAGAAACAGAGTTAACGTTTCTGGTCGATGACCTTTCGTTGGAACTGGAAGAAGTTAAAGATTTAACAGTTTTTAAGCAATTACAGAGCCAGGCAAAGAGGGGAGGAAGGGGAAGGGAGGAAAGAACAAAAGGGAAGGTCTGTGATAGGGTGAGGGCAGGAGTGATTAAATAAGATGAGGGATGATGGTGCAAGGCAAGGAGGGTGGTAATGGGACAAGTAAAGAAACAAAAGATGGGTCTAGAGCAGCTATAAATGGCAACAACAGAATGAATCATTACTAGCACCTGCTATCCGGAAAAATTGGGAGCAGTGGTTATGATCTGAAGTTATTGAAATCAATGTAAGTTGTAAAGTGCCTAAATGAAAGATGAGTGCTGTTCCTCGAGCTTCCGTTTAGCTTCATTGGAACAATGTAGGAGGCCGAGGACAAAGAGGCTAGAGTGGGAGTGGGACGGAGAATTAAGTCCGCAAGTGAGACACGACCTTCCGATCGCTTGCCATTTTAGATCATGTAAATAAGTGATATTTCATTCCTCTTGCTTCATGGCAGTTAGGGAAATTTTCACACATCCCAATTAAGTGAGTGGGTCTGCCCTGCGCACAGATAAGGAAAATTTATTTATATTAATACAGTGTCAGCTGTGGCTCAGTAGCACTCTCGCCTCTGAGTCAGAAGCTTCTGATTACTGAGGGAGTGCTGCAGTGTTGGAGTTGCCATCTTTCGGATATGACATTAAACCGAGGCCTGGTCTGTCCTCTCAGGTAGACATAAAAGATCCCATGGCACTATTTCGAAGAAGAGCAGGGGAAATCTCCCCTGTGTCCTGGCCAACATTTATCCGTCAACCAACACCACTAAAAAACAGATTATCTGATCATTATCATACAACTAAGGGTCTAGTGAGAGGGAGGAACTGAAGGAAACCAGTATTAGTAAAAAAAATAGTGCTCGGGAAATTAATGGGGCTAAAGGCTGACAAATCCCCAGGGCCTGATAATCTACATCCCAGAGTACTAAAGGAAGTAGCCCTGGAAATAGTGGATGCATTGGTGATCATCTTCCAAAATTCTATAGACTCTGGAACAGTTCCTACAGATTGGAGGGTGGCAAATGTAACCCCACTATTTAAAAAAGGAGGGAGAGAAAAAACAGGGAATTACAGACCAGTTAGCCGAACATCAGTAGTGGGGAAAATGCTGGAATCTATTATAAAAGATGTGATAACAGAACACTTGGAGGACATTAACGGGATTGGACAAAGTCAGCATGGGTTTATGAAAGGGAAATCATGCTTAACAAATCTACTGGAGTTTTTTGAGGATGTAACTAGTAGAATAGATAGGGGAGAACCAGCGGATGTGGTGTACTAGGATTTTCAGAAGGCTTTTGATAAGGTCCCACACAAGAGAGTTAGTGTGCAAAATTAAAGCACATTGGATTGGGGGGAATATACTGGTGTGGATTGAGAATTGGTTGACAGACAGGAAACAGAGAGTAGGAATAAGTGGATCTTTTTCTGGGTGGCAGGCAGTGACTAGTGGGGTACCACAAGGATCAGTGCTTGGGCCCCAGCTATTCATAATATATATCAATAATTTGGATGAGGGAACTAAATGTATAATTTCCAAGATTGCCGATGACACAAAGCTGGGATGGAATGTGAGCTGTGAGGAGGATGCAAAGAGGCTCCAATGTGATTTAGACAAGTTGGGTGAGTGGGCAAGAACATGGCAGATGCAGTATAACGTGGATAAATGTGAGGTTATCCACTTTGGTTGTAAAAACAGAAAGGCAGATTATCAGAATGGTGATAGATTGGGAAAAGGGGAGGTGCAACGAGACCTGGGTGTCCTTGTACACCAGTCGCTGAAAGCGAGCGTTCAGGTGCGGCAAGTAGTTAGGAAGGAGAATGGTATGTTGGCCTTCATTGCAAGAGGATTTGAGTACAGGAGCAGGGATGTCTTACTGCAGTTATACAGGGCCTTGGTGAGACCACATCTGGAGTATTGTGTGCAGTTTTGGTCTCCTTATCTGAGGAAGGATGTCCTTGCCATGGAGGGAGTGCAACGAAGGTTTACCAGACTGATTCCTGGGATGGCAGGACTGACGTATGAGGAGAGATTGGGTCGACTAGGCCTATATTCACTTGAGTTTAGAAGAATGAGAGGTGATCTCATCGAAACATATAAAATTCTAACAGGACTAGACAGACGAGATGCAGGGAGGATGTTCCCGATGGCTGGGGAGTCCAGAACCAGGTGTCACAGTCTCAGGATATGGGGTATGTCATTTAGAACCGAGATGAGGAGAAATTTCTTCATTCAGAGGGTAGTGAACCTGTGGAATTCGCTACCACAGAAGGCAGTGGAGGCCAAGTCATTGGATGTATTCAAGAAGGAGATAGATCGATTTCTTAATGCTAAAGGGATCAAGGGATATGGGGAAAAAGCAGGAACAGGGTACTGAGTTAGACAATCAGCCATGATCATTTTGAATGGCGGAGCAGGCCCGAAGGGCCGAATGGCCTACTCTTGCTCCTATTTTCTATGTTTCTATGTTTCTGTATTGCTGTTTATGGGACCTTGCTGTGCGCAAATTAGCTGCCGTATTTCCTACATTACAACAGTGACTACACTTCAAAAAAGTACTTCATTGGCTGTAAAGTGCTTTGGGATGTCCTGAGGTTGTGAAAGACACTATATAAATGCACGGCTTTCTTTCTTTAGTAGTCCAGAGGCAAATATGTTAAATACAAAGCACATAAAATAGGCTTCTGATGCCTATTTTTAATTAAAATACTGGTTCTATCTGTTCCCACATCTATTAGAGCAACAATGTGGAAGTTAGCTGTTTGTTGTCTATAAGCACCAAATCTATACTTTGGAATGAGTATCAAAATCCCACAGTAACTGGCAAAACTTTTGAGTACATGCTTTGTTAAAAATTCTGGCACACCTTCTGAAAACAATACAATAGCGGGCATCTGAAGTGCACCTTCACTATAGCACAGTTATTTAATGAGCAGAATGACATGTCTGATTATACTGGATTTTTGGATTTAGGGGTGGAGTCTAACAATCACGATTCCAGGCCAAAAATACAATCATCCACCAGCCAACCTTACAACTTGAGTCAGTTTCAAACCTCATATAGGGGAAAGGTTGAGGCAGAACAAATGATTCATGACAAGAGTCAGGATGAATCAGCAACAGACTCTGATAATATTTTACAATCTACTGTACAGAAGGCCTTAGGAAAATCATGACTGTTACAAAAAGCCTCGGAAGTTTGCTTTTGTTGCTCATGAATCACAAGAACCAGACATAATGACCTATAGAGTAGGCTGCATCATGACTACCATATTATCTTTGAGGCTATGGAAAGAATTGGTGGTCTAGAAGCTGAATGCCTCAAGTAGAAGCAGTTCTATGTTGGAGCCTTTGGTGTTGTCGAGTCTACCCTTTTTACAAGGGTATGGGAAAGAATTTCACAGCACCAATAGTAATGGACAAGGAACTGTGTATGTGCAGTTGTTCGAATTGTTGCAATTGCAAATTCCAACTTACAGTTCTGGCCATGGGCCTTCCCCAATAGCTGAAGAAGAAATAGCAGCACGACTGCTTTCAGAAGAGCCCAGGAAAACTATCTAATGAGTTAACTTGCTGCTCCCCCAATAGTTGCAGTACCATCTCTTATGCTTTACAGCACTGCCACCATAATGTGAATTGTGGCAGTGTAATGTGACGTGGTCATTTGGTGTTTGTCTGCAATTCCACAATAAATCAACCATTGTCTCCTAATTGCTTGTATCATTGTCTGGTATTGTCAAGCTGAAAGAAAAGGTGTACACAAATGCAAAGAAAAGTGGAAATCCAGCAGACAAGGAGAACTATAAATAGCAACAAAGGCATAGAAAGAAAGTAATGAGGTGCAAAAAAGAGAATAGGCAAAACAAAATCTTGCAAGGTATATCAAATCTAACAGCAAATGTTTTTATAAATATATTGAGAGTGTAAAGGAAAATATGGGTTAATTAAAGACAGATGCAGGCGAGATTGTGATGAAAAATAAGCAAATGGTAGACTTGTTAAATGAATACTTTGTATCCGTGGTACAAGGGAACCTAAAAATAAGTAAAGGAGAGGAACTTAGTGGATTTAACATTTTCAAAAAAATGGTAATGGAGAAAATAATGGGACTTAAGAAAAACCTGCAAGACCTGAAGGTTTCCACCCCAGGGATTAAAAGAAATAGGTGAGGAAATTGCAGGAGTATTAGTCACAATTTTCCAAAACTCCCTAGATTCAGAAATTGTGCTTTTGAATTGCAAAATTGCAAATGTCACTCCATTATTTAGGGAGGGAGGGAGGGAGAAACCTTATTAGACCTAGTTTTAACAACATATCATGAAATGCAATCATGTATCCCTCCCTTGGGAAATTATGGGGAATCCAAATATTGAGCTGCAACATTGTTCCAGATTCTTTCAATAATAAAAGGGATATTGCTGAATTTGAACTAATCTGAAGAATCAGATCTGATTAAAATCAGTAATGTAAACCATGGTGCTTCCAGGTCATTTGATGAACACACCTGCAATTTCCTCACTTGTTTCTTTTAAACCCCGGGAATGGAAACCATCAGCAACCATTTTATAAATTCAATACTTCCTTTAAAGTTCTTCAACAGCCATTTTTAAAACCAGCAAGAAGAACAGCATCAAAACCTAGCAGATTTGGGGTGCATAGGTTTTCTGATTATAACACCAACAGAGACCCATTTGGATGGGTTACCATCAATGTCACAATCAGTAAACCTTTGCCGTCGAGTTTGCCATTTTCCTGCCTGAAAAAGCGTGAGACCTAATTTTTCTAATAAATGTGGGCATTTAAATAGTTATAGGAGCTCTGAATCAGGTATACCCATTGGTAGAAGTCATATTTCATATTTTATAACTGCTTCTACTATTTTAACTTGCAGCTATTTATTGATCAATATTATAACCTTGCAGCTTTAGGAGTTTGGATGAATCTGAGAATATCTATCTTATCCATCCTCATTTCAAATAGCTGTATCTTCTTTACAGGTGGTTTGGATGGCTAATCTGTGAGACTGTTTTAAGACACATGGGAAGTTAAATTGGATAAGGCCAAAAATCGGACGGGGGTAGCGTGATCCACTACTAACCTACGCCCAGTGGCCCCTGCGCAGGCAGCACGTGAACCTCGTGCTGCCTGTTAATTAGCATGATAGCTAATCAGGAAGCCCAAAATGGGGTGTGGTCAGCACACGTCACCTCTTAAAGGTGCAGGTGTACACGCACAGTCCACTGGGAGGAGGGAAAGATGGCTGAAGGATGGTGGGACCAGTGCGCGAGCAGGCCCCACACTTCTCCGAGGAGGCACTGGAGGCCCTGATGGAGGGGGTGAAAGAAAGAAGGGCCAACATGTGCCTGCAGAATGGCAGGAGACTCTCCAGACTTTAGCTACGCCGGCATTGGGAGGCTGTGGCTCAGGAAGTGAACGTCAGGAGCATGGCACCATGCACGTAGGTGCAGTGCCGAAAGAAGTTCAGTGATTTGACACAAGGTGAGTGAAAGCAAGTGTCAAGTGTCACATCCTACCAACTGCACCACTGCTCCATGCATCACAACCCCTGTCACCCACCCACCAACAAACACTGCCTATCCATACGCAATGCTGCACTCAGCATGCTACATCTCACCCGCACAAAGTACCACATTTGCAGGCCACACAACCACCACTCACAGGTCATACACACTGGCAGCTATTCAACCATGACAGACACATCACCCAGACACCTTGCAAGATACTCAATGACAAACTGCAGGAGAAGATGGCGCATAACAGCCGGCAGCAGGAGGGACCTGAGGGTGGACGGGGACGCTTACACGTCCTCACCTCCTTGGAGGAGACTGTGCTTTGGATCATTGGGCGGGCCATCACTGCAGCCATGACAACATGCCGCGCTGGAGGTTCCAATGAAGGGGGTCTCTGCATATCTAATACTCCTTCTCCTTTCCCACATCTCCCTCCTCCCATAATCTTTTCTGACTCATGTGCTGCAGATGCTGTCAGCACGCACGTCTTACTTGCTCCTCTCCCCACTCCACAACTCAGCCCCTTTCCCGTTGTCATTGCAGATACCCAAGAATACGTGGCGGCATTGTCCAAGGAGGAGAAGGAGGGGGACACTGAAGCCACACCGTCAATCAATCTGACACTCGCATCCACCAGCTCAGAGACTGACACTGCGCATCCTTTAGAGGCTAGGTTAGAGGAGGGATCTGCACGTGGTGAGACACCGAGCACAAGTGCACAGGAGCCGGAGCGGAAGAACAGATACCACAGATGCCAGCTCGCGTTAAATTTCATCTGCCACGTATCCCCCTATGCCACCAGCCTGTCTGTGGTGGTTTTTATTTGTGCGATGAGCTGAGGGGGAAAGCAATGTGTAATCAGATGGAGGACGATTTGATGGTCATGTAGGAGCGGACAGGTGGTGAGTGTAGGATTGTTGGTGAGTTGGGGGATGTAGTTCACATTATTGATGGTGGGCACGGATCAGGCGAGCACACAGAGCCCTTGCAGACAAGGCATGTGTTCCCTGTTGCACCCTTGCATCTTCGTCCACTTCCTCCTCCAGCTCCTTTCCTCTCCTCAGTCTCTTCCTCCTCAACCTCCACCTCTGGCTCAGGGTCTTCACTGATCATCGGTGGCAAGGGCTGATCCCTCATGATGGCAAGGTTGTGCAGCATACAGCATACCACCACGAATCTTTCCACCCATTCAGCAGAGTACTGGAGGGCTCCTCCAGACTGGTCCAGGCAGCGGAAGTGTTCTTTCAGGAGACCCATAGTTAGCTCCACGATGTTGCATGTGGCAGCATGGCTCTCATTGTAGGCCTGCTCTGCACGTGTGCGTGGGTTCTGACCGGAGTCATGAGCTACCATGTGAGGGGATAGCCCTTGTCGCCCAGTAGCCAGCCTTTGACTTGCCGAGTTGGGTGCAAGATAGCTAGCACGTTGGACTGCCACATGACGAAGGCATCGTGACTGCTCCCAGGGTAGCGGGCATCGACCTCCGTGATTCGATGCGTATGGTCGCACACCAGCTGTACGTTGAGGGAGTGGAAGCCCTTTCAGTTGACGGAGACGGCCGAGTTGATATGCGGGGCACGCAGGGCAACATGCGTGCAGTCAATGGCACCCTGCGTCATGGGGAAGCCAGCAATGCGAACAAACCCCCGTGCCCGCTTGTTCTGCTTGCCTCTGTCAAGGGGGAAGGTGATGAACCTGTTCCTCATCTCGTACAGTGTGTCTGTGACCTCCCTTATGCAGCAGTGCACTGCATACTGCAAGATGTTGCACATGTCGCCAGCAGATGCGTGAAATGCTCCTGAGCCGTAGAAGTTCAGCGCCACGGTGACCTTCACAGCCACAGGCAATGCTGTCCTTGCCCTGCTCTGTGGCTGCAGTTGTGGCCACACCAGTTGACAGATCTCGGTCACGGCTTCCTTGGTGAACCTCAGGAGTTGGATGCAATCCTCCTCGGTCATGTTGACGTAAGAGAATTGATCCCGAAAGGCCCTCATTGGATATGGCCTCCTGCTCAGTGCCCTATGCCTCCTCCTTCTCCCTCTCCTCGCAGTTTGACCTGCTGTGTGTGGCCTCTCTGCATGCTCCCAGACATGCTCAATGCCCAGCGGGAGCCCTAGCAGACCACCCATGGTTGCCAGGAATTTTGTTCAACCACGGTTGTAACTTTCCGACCCATAAGGCAGTACCTGCCAAACCATTCTCAAATGTACTCTAGGAACTCTCAGTAAGTATAGGGAGCTTCAAAAACAAGCTTCCTATTCCACCAGCAGTCAGAAGCAATAATCCAGCAACTAACCTGCAAAACCTGCATGGTCCCTTTAAATAGTGCTGGTGGGGGGTCCTCCAGGCACTCTAAGACATGTTCAGGTGTTTGTGGTTGAGACTCTGCACTGAGTTGAGGATTAAGTTCCAAAATGGTGTCTATCACTTTAAATCAGCTTTGCACACTGATTGTATGCATTTTCTCCCTACTTTACACGCTGCTGGCGTTCACTATCTGTGCAGGAGCTATTACCTATACCAAGATGGCGTCTGGCGCATATCATGCTAGAAATGTGCATATGCAGCCAAGGTGCCATCTTGGCACTTCGAGAGGCCACATAGTGATGAAACAACACACACTACACAGCCCAATTTCTAGCCCATGTACTTTAAGTAGAACACTGTTTCATTGAGCAATTCTAGGACTATACCAATTCAAGCATTTTAATTAGACTGATAAAACAGCGATTTCTTTTTAAATTCTGAATAGGTGAGACTGAGAAGGTACAAATATTGTTATTTCGATGCACTGTGCTGTAAAGCGATGTTCTCATCTGTGCTCTCTACACACCAACTTCCTGGTCTTAGTGTGCCTTCAACAAGGAAGCAACAAAGTGATACCAAGCACAGGAGCTGCTTTTATATGGATACTTGTTTAGGTCAGATTTTGGAAGACCTAAATCTACTACTCTTCTGCCAGGATAAGGAAACTGGATTTAGTGTAAAAACAAGGAGCTAGCTCTCGGGTGCTGGTCTTCTGAAATCCAACCAAAACAAGCACCAATATCAAAATAGAGAAGGAGTGATAACAGAAGGGAAAATCACCATGGACTGCCCTTACACACTTCCCAAGGTCAGCTCAAATGTGGCACTGGTTAAGGCCTATGATCAGGGAACCTGTCAGAAGATTGGATGGCGTTGAAAGAGCTAAAGAGAATGGAAAGAAAATTGATTACATTATAAAAAGGCAGTAGAATAAAGTTCTGTTTGTAATGCCTATTTCCCTGTCTGACTGTGACTTGTCTGGGCGGTCACAGTGATTTTCAGTTGTATGAAGCAACAAGAAGGCCATTTAAACATTCACGAGGCAGCATCTTTTTGTAATTTTAATATATGAACAATTCTGAGGCCTATTTCCTTTGTGCCATTGAACTTTTTGGATACATGGAAAAATAAAGATTAAAGCAGTGATGAAAATATCTGTTTGCATAGTGACCTATTGCCAAACAGATTGGACCTTAAGCAAACATACCTACTTACAATTTGGAAACAGCAGGAATGTTGCAGGAAGCAGCAGGAATGTTGGTCAAGAGCTATTGTAAGAGTGACCTACACAATGACCAACTATTTTGAAACAAACAACAGCATCACTGGTGCAGGCTGGACTGACCTCCATTTTAAATATGGCTGTAGTTACTGGCAGAATTTTTGAAAGATTTGGATAATGGATAGTGTGAGGTATATAATTTGTTACATTTTTATAGTCCAGGCATAGAAAGCGATCATTGAGATAGTAATGGTGGCTGCTTTTGGCCCAGTGTTAAAAAGAAATTGTTAAAACTCCAGAAGCTGTGGGGGAAAAAATTGTAAGCAGCTTTTAATTGATTCTGTTGTGTATGAAAAAGATTTAGAGTTGCAGGTTAAATGACAGGGTAGCCCAGGTAAAAGTCACCTATATAATGTAAACCAGTGCTCGAAAAGGCAGAGAACTTGGAGGAAATAATAGAACAAAGAAATATGTTCCAATCAACTGATAGTGATGGTCACTGCCAGATTAACTGAGAGTATATACTGGTCTATGCAGTTACTATTTGGTTCAATCCTGCTTAATGAAGTCCCCTGGCTCTTCTACCATTTGAATATATTTGGTATTCCAGCATAATTTTCCAAGTCTTTCTGTGCTCTCAGTACCACTAGGGCTACATTTGTGAGGTGCCTGCCTCCAGCCACATCCTCTTGTGCCACATAGCATACCAAAAATAACCATATCTACAACACATTTAAGTGACATTGTGAATTAGTTTACTAGGTTTACATTAGGACACTGGAAAAAAACAATGTAAGAATGGTAACATTCTATCAAATTACAGAAGCGAACCTTAAAATTGTAATACATGGTGGTTCTTTTGCAATGCTAATGTGTTGATACCATGATGTGGTATCAACACATTACCGTTCACCTGACGAAGGAGGAAGCCTCCGAAAGCTTGTGGAATTTAAAATAAATTTGTTGGACTATAACTTGGTGTTGTAAAATTGTTTACAAGTGTTGATACCAGAGATTGTTGCTGGATTATTATTGATGTAAAAACTGCAGTGATTTAAGTGAGTACAAAAATAAATGTTACAAGTTTCAGTATTCATAGGTGTTACCCATAATCTTAAAGTAATAATTGAGATTTCCTCACTGAAATAATTAGTATATTGTATATATGTAAGAAAAAACTTAGATAAGAGCATCTGCAATGTGACAAAACAAATCTCCATATAATGGTTAAACGGTGACTGAAAATAATCTTTTTCAGAAGCAATATACTAGCATTTAACAAGCATTATATTCTCAGGTGGATAATTTAAGACTCGATGCATTCCAGTTTAGATGTGTTACTTAAAATATACTTAATTAACATAATGTAAAATAAGATTAATACGCAGGAAGAAATGAAGTGTGATGATGGTAGGTCTCAGAGAAAGCATTAGGAACTTATTAAATTGCTATGAAATCCAAAGAAGCACAACTATTGCAGAAATGGTTCTTGCTAGTTGCAGTGGGGACTCGAATCTGCACACTGCTCACTAAAAGAAAATATATCACGTACAAACTAGAAATATAAACAGGCTACAATCTATTACCAAAACAGTTTTTTTTTAATTCATTATGGGATGTGGACGTCTCCAGCAAGACCAGCATTTATTGCCCATCCCTAATGACCCTTGAGAAGGTGGTGATGAGCCGCCTTTTTGAACCACTGCAGTCCGTGTGGTGAAGGTTCTCCCACAGTGCTGTTAGGTAGGGAGTTCCAGGATTTTGACCCAGCGACGATGAAGGAATGGCAATATATTTCCATGATGTGGCGATGCCGGTGATGGACTGGGGTTGACAATTGTAAACAATTTTACAACACCAAGTTATAGTCCAGCAATTTTATTTTAAATTCACAAGCTTTCGGAGGCTACCTCCTTCCTCAGGTGAACGATGTGGAAATGAAACCCTCGAGGGTTTCATTTCCACATCGTTCACCTGAGGAAGGAGGTAGCCTCCGAAAGCTTGTGAATTTAAAATAAAATTGCTGGACTATAACTTGGTGTTGTAAAATTGTTTACAATATATTTCCAAGTCAGGATGGTGTGTGACTTGGAGGGGAACATCCAAGTGGTGTTATTGCCATGTGCCTGCTGCCCTAGTCCTTCTAGGTGGTAGAGGTCGTGGGTTTGGGAGGTGCTGTCGAAGAAGCCTTGGCGAGTTGCTGCAGTGCATCCTGTAGATGGTACACACTGCAGCCACTGTGCGCCGGTTGTGGAGGGAGTGAATGTTTAAGGTGGTGCCAATCAAGTGGGCTGCTTTGTCCTGGATGGTGTTGAGCTTCAAGTGTTATTGGAGCTGCACTCATCCAGCCAAGTGGAGAGTATGCCATCACACTCCTGACTTGTGCCTTGTAGATGGTGGAAAGGCTTTGGAGAGTCAGGAGATGAGTTGCTCGCCGCAGAATACCCAGCCTCTGACCTGCTCTTGTAGCCACAGTATTTATGTGGCTGGTCCAGTTAAGCTTCTGGTCAATGGTGACCCCCAAGATGTTGATGATGGGGGATTCGGCGATGGTAATGCCGTTGAATGTCAAGATGAGGTGGTTAGACTCTCTCTTGTTGGAGATGGTCATTGCCTGGCACTTGTCTGGCTCAAATATTACTTGCCACTTATCAGCCCAAGCCTGGATGTTGTCCAGGTCTTGCTGCATGTGGGCATGGATTGCTTCATTATCTAAGGGGTTGCGAATGAAACTGAACACTGTGCAATCATCAGCGAACATCCCCACTTCTGCCCTTCTGTTGGAGGGAAGGGTCAGAATTTCCTGTGAATTTGCGCCCAAAGACACAGGCAATTGGGTTACAAAAGCCAATTCCTGGCATAAAAGATCGAGGAATTTTGGGCTTGTGTTACACACGTACTTACGATATGACCGGATTTTCTCTATCTTTTAACCATGTTTATCGAGTCCTGCACCCGGACGCATCGCGGCTCAGTATAATGGCTCTGACAAAGAGTGGTATACACAAATTTCCTGCAATTACGTTGGTTCAGGGCAGGTATAAATTTAAGTTCAGAATTTTAAGCACACAGGCAGCTGTTCCAGTGAACTGTCCCCCCACCTTGGCCTCCACCATAGCCACAGTGATGCGGCAGCCGAGCAGATGCATTACTTCTTGTGAAGGGTTGTTACAGCCTTGAGGCTTCGGGTCAATTTCCCCCCCCCCGCCACCCGTCTTTGCTCTCCCCATGGTGTTGTGTGCCTTCTTGTCCTGCAAAGACGGGAAGAAAAATTAGGCTTGCAGACCAGCCCATTGCAGGAGTGGTGTGTGCGAAGGTGCAATGGGGCCTAAGTAGTGTGCAGCTTTCCGGGAGGGGTTTTGCTACTAGGTCACTGATTAGGGTGTGTTAGTTCCATCTCAAAGACTTGAGTTTGGTGGTGCTAATGGTGGGCAAGGAAGAAAGTGAGACCATGGTGAATGTCTAACCATCCCTTCTCTGGTCAGATCATTGAATTTCTTGTGGCAATGCTCTGCCATTCTGGGGACAATGGAGGTGGCATCCATTACCTCCGTCACCTCCCTCATGCCTGCCTCTTGACCACACGAGAGCTGGGATGTGGAGGAGCTGAGGGGTCAGTCCCGTCTTCCCTCAGTTTTGTCCAGGAGGGCTTGCAGATTGCCCTCCATAAAGTAGCAGGCCCTCTTCCTGGCAGCCTTCGCCCGAGATTCAACACTTTCAGCACTCATCTGTGAGAAGGGAAAAACTTGAGACAATGGAGACTCTACTGGAGAAATTTAAATTAACTCAAGAAGAATTTAAGGAGAGGCAGCTGTCTGCCACTTACCTTGCACCCACCTTCTTGCCCCCTCCTCTTTTATAGGGCTCCGCCCGATTTTCCCTTGGACCCCATTGGTTTCGCTTAAATCAAGCTGGTTATTTACGCTGATTCATACGTTCCACCATAGTCAAATTAAGTTCACAGGAAATTGACATCGGCAAAACGGGCACACGAATGGGCGCATAAGTGGACATCATTTGCCGATTATGCCCCCATGGGGAATTTCAGGCCTATATGTTTAATACAGTTTCTGGTAGTACAAAAATAATTCATCACATATATCAAGTTTATGAGAGAGAATGGGATAGTCAATTTTATTGGCTAGGCAACATCAACATTAAGAACTTCCTCACTTCTAAGATTAACTGAGCCAACACTTTGCATCATGGAGCCTTCCTATTAACTTATCCAGTTATCAGCTATGTTTATGAAATAAAATGGTGTTATTTGTATACAAGATGGCATAACAATTGTGACCAGCCAGAGACACTGGAGGTGATTTTAACCCCCAAGAACGGGCGGGTTGGGGGCGGTTGGGAGTTGAAAATAGTTGTTTTTTTGGGTCGCAACCGTAAATTTTCAGACTTTGCATTCCCAGTGGGAAGCCTGTACTTTTACATGCCAACGTTAAACCCGGAAATATGGCCGGGTTGTGGTCACAACCCAAAAAACAACTATTTTCAACTCCCACCCGTCCCCAACCCACCCGTTCGTGGGGTTTAAAATCACCCCCACTGTAACAGGGTCAGGTGCAGCTGCATCCCCCTTATTAATGTTTGAAAGTGAATGACAAGAGTGGCAGCAGCAAAAAGTGTGAGAAATACTTCCAAAAGGAAACATTTGAAAAGGATAAATGTTGATTATTATGTTGAAGTGGTGGTTTTGAGGGTCATGTGCACTGGAATGTAATGGGTTGGATGTTTGGAGTCCACCGCTCCCGGTATGGGTTGGGCCTGGAAATGGCACAAAAGGTGGCCTAGATGTTAAATGGATGGGCATCAGCTCCATGACTGGCTTCAGGATCATAAGAACATAAGAACATAAGAAATAGGAGCAGGAGTAGGCCAATCGGCCCCTCGAGCCTGCTCCGCCATTCAATAAGATCATGGCTGATCTGATCCTAACCTCAAATCTAAATTCATGTCCAATTTCCTGCCCGCTCCCCGTAACCCCTAATCCCTTTACTTCTAGGAAACTGTCTATTTCTGTTTTAAATTTATTTAATGATGTAGCTTCCACAGCTTCCTGGGGCAGCAAATTCCACAGACCTACTACCCTCTGAGTGAAGAAGTTTCTCCTCATCTCAGTTTTGAAAGAGCAGCCCCTTATTCTAAGATTATGCCCCCTAGTTCTAGTTTCACCCATCCTTGGGAACATCCTTACCGCATCCACCCGATCAAGCCCCTTCACAATCTTATATGTTTCAATAAGATCGCCTCTCATTCTTCTGAACTCCAATGAGTAGAGTCCCAATCTACTCAACCTCTCCTCATATGTCCGCCCCCTCATCCCCGGGATTAACCGAGTGAACCTTCTTTGTACTGCCTCGAGAGCAAGTATGTCTTTTCTTAAGTATGGACACCAAAACTGTATGCAGTGTTCCAGGTGCGGTCTCACCAATACCTTCTATAACTGCAGCAATACCTCCCTGTTTTTATATTCTATCCCCCGAGCAATAAAAGCCAACATTCCGTTGGCCTTCTTGATCACCTGCTGCACCTGCATACGAACTTTTTGATTTTCTTGCACTAGGACCCCCAGATCCCTTTGTACTGCAGTACTTTCCAGTTTCTCGCCATTAAGATAATAACTTGCTCTCTGATTTTTCCTGCCAAAGTGCATAACCTCACATTTTCCAATATTGTATTGCATCATGACTGGCCCAGTAATAGGTTTAGCATGTTGCTTTCTCCACTTTCTGTAATTGGTCTGAACTCCAGGACCCAGATTTTAATTTATTTTCTTTGTTTCTCACCTTTTTGCAGGCATTATGATTTAGAAAGACAGCAAACAATGCTAATGCTTTGCTAATATGGGACAATGACAAAGTTACTACAAACATTATAAAGAATGCAGTTCGCTGTAAAAATGTTGGCAAGAGATAAAACACAGTTTTCTTTTGAAATGGAAAGTGTTAACTCTGAAATTTCAATAGGCAATTATGTAATGCTTGAATGGAGGAATACTATGTATCTTTCAGAGTAGGGATTAGTTCATTCCAATTAATTGACATCCTTCACTGAACTGGGAGCTTGCCCTGAATACTGTAATGACCCCAAACCAGGAAAACGGACCTATAGGCAGAAATCCTGCACTGATGATCTTCTACCAGAAACACTGGCACAAAGGGAAATCTAGACTGTAGTACTAAAAATCACCAAGCAAGAATCATAATCTAAAATCTCCGGTGCCTGTGGGTTACAAGATCTGAAATCACTTGGTACTCTCCTTCTGCATGCTCTGTAGGGTAGATTTTCGCCTTCACTGTCCAAGCGGTAATGTGGCGGAGCGATCATCAACCCATTATGGAACCCATCCGATTTCCATTCCATTGAATTTAATGGAATAAAAATCTACAATGAACGGGCAACCTGTACCGCCAGATTACCACCCAGACTGAGAAATCCAAAATCTACTGGACTAGCTTAATGGGAGTTTCTCTTTTTCACAATGCCTCATCATTCACTTAAAGATGATGTTGCAACAAAGCAAAAATGAATGTTTGCTCTAGGGATCAATATCCATTTGTCAGAATTAAAATTAATATGCTGTATTCAGAGCTATAAATCTATGTTGAGGTAGTTAAAGACTAACAAATCGATGTTTGGGCACAGAGAAACACTTATAACAGAGGCAACATTGGGAAACAGAAAACCGCAAATCAGGCATATTAGTGAAGGGTGGCCTAAGTATATTCAAGGTATCTCTGATTAATTGGGAAAATATTACACTGTAGGAGGAGAACTCTCAGTAATGAATAATATGTTACTGTACTGGGATAGTGTTCCCCAACACATTAAGGAACATGAATCTTGTCAGAATCCATGAAGGTTTACCATCAGAGTCTCTCCCTGTTTATTCTGTGGTAACAAAGGGACACCAACCATGTGTCCATAAACAAATTTAAAACAGCTAAATTACAAAAGCTAACCAGGCAAACAACTGAAACCCCAACAAACCAATGGTCTACATCACATATCACTGCAATATACTGTAATAAAATCCTTATGGGAATCTTGGTCTACTTTGATTAAATTAAGTAAAGCTCATCAACACTTCTACCCCAATCTTTATTTCCAAACCCTGGGAATTCAACCAGTGCAGTGGAATTTCTTCGGGGACAAATAGTGGAGGCAACTGTAATTCTAAGAAACTATCAGCTCAACTTAATTTTTTGGCTTTCTCTCGTTCATGAACAGCCAATGGTGGAGGACAAATGGTTCTAACAGCTTCCATTTCTGCCCTGCCAACTGATCTGATTAGTTCATATTGCCAACCTCCAACCCCAATGCTGATAACCTGACACCTGGATTAAAAAGCTGTCAGCTTTTTAACGGCGGGTACGGTCAAATAGTGGTTATGTTACTGGACTAATAATCCAGAATCATGAGTTCAAATCCCAGCATGGCAGCTGGGGAATTTAAATTCAATTAATTAAATACATCTGGACTAAAAAAATAGTATCAGTAATGGTGGCCATGAAACTGTAGTTAAAAACCCATCTGGTTCACTAATGTCCTTCAGGGAAGGAAATCCTGCCATCCTTACCCGGTCTGGCCTATATGTGACTCCAGACCCATAGCAATGTGGTTGATTCTTAATCGGCCTCTGAAATGGCCTAGCAAACCACTCAGTTGCACAATCTCACTACAGAAAGTCACAATAGGAATAAAACCGGATGGACCACTAGGCTCTGGACACGACAAAGGCAAACCAAGCCCAGTCAACCCTGCAAAGTCATCCTCACGAACATCTGGGGACTTGTGCCAAAATTGGGAGAGCTGTTCCACAGAGTAGTCAAGCAACAGCCTGACATAGCCATACTCACAGAATCATACCTTTCAGCCAACATCTCAGACTCTTCCATCACTAACCCTGGGTATGTCCTGTCCCACTAGCAGGACAGACCCACCAGAGGTGGCGGTACAGTGATATACAGTCAGGAGGGAGTGGCCCTGGGAGTCCTCAACATTGACTCTGGACCCCATGAAATCTCATGGCATCAGGTCAAACATGGGCAAGGAAACCTCCTGCTAATTATCACCTACCACCCTCCCTCAGCTGATGAATCAGTCCTCCTCCATGTTGAGCACCACTTGGCGGAAGCACTGAGGGTAGCAAGGGCACAGAATGTACTCTGGTTGGGGGACTTCAATGCCCATCACCAAGCGTGGTTCAGTAGCACCACTACTGGCCGAGTCCTGAAGGACATAGCTGCCAGACTGGGCCTGCGGCAGGTGGTGAGCGAACCAACACAAGGGAAAAACCTACTTGACCTCGTCCTCACCAATCTATCTGTCACAGATGCATCTGTCCATGACAGTATTGGGAGGAGTGACCACCGCACTGTCCTCGTGGAGATGAAGTCCCGTCTTCGCACTGAGGATACCATCCAATGTGTTGAGTGGCACTATCACCATGCTAAATGGGATAGATTCAGAACAGATCTAGCAGCTCAAAACTGGGCATCCATGAGGCACTGTGGGCCAGCAGCAGCAGAATTGTATTCCAGCACAATCTGTAACCTCATGGCCTGGCATATTCCTCACTCTACTATTACCAACAAGCCAGGGGATCAACCCTGGTTCAATGAGGAGTGTAGAAGAGCATGCCAGGAGCAGCATCAGGCATACCTAAAAATGAGGTCCCAAACTGGTGAAGCTACAACACAGGACTACATGGATGCTAAACAGCGGAAGCAACATGCTATAGATAGAGCTAAGCAATTCCACAACCAACGGATTAGATCAAAGCTCTGCAGTCCTGCCACATCCAGTTGTGAATGGTGGTGGACAATTAAACAACTAATGGGAGCAGGAGGCTCTGTAAACATCCCCATCCTCAATGATGGCGGAGTCCAGCACGTGAGTGCAAAAGATAATGCTGAAGCGTTTGCAACCATCTTCAGCCAGAAGTGCCGAGTGGATGATCCATCTCGGCCTCCTCCCGATATCCCCACCATCATAGAAGCCAGTCTTCAGCCAATTTGATTCACTCCACGTGATATCAAGAAATGGCTGAGTGCACTGGATACAGCAAAGGCTATGGGCCCCAAAAACATCCTGGCTGTAGTGCTGAAGACTTGTGCTCCAGAACTAGCCGCGCCTCTAGCCAAACTGTTCCAGTACAGCTATAACACCGGCATCTACCTGACAATGTAGAAAATTGTCCTGTCCACAAAAAGCAGGACAAATCCAATCCGGCCAATTACCGCCCCATCAGTCTACTCTCAATCATCAGCAAAGTGATGGAAGGTGTCGTCGACAGTGCTATCAAGCGGCACTTACTCACCAATAACCTGCTCGCCGGTGCTCAGTTTGGGTTCTGCCAGGACCACTCGGCTCCAGACCTCATTACAGCCTTGGTCCAAACATGGACAAAAGAGCTCAATTCCAGAGGTGAGGTGAGAGTGACTGCCCTTGACATCAAGGCAGCATTTGACCGAATGTGGCACCAAGGAGCCCTTGTAAAATTGAAGTCAATGGGAATCAGGGGGAAATCTCTCCAGTGGCTGGAGTCATACCTAGAACAAAGGAAGATTGTGGTTGTTAGAGGCCAATCATCTCAGCCCCAGGGCATTGCTGCAGGAGTTCCTCAGGGCAGTGTCCTAGGCCCAACCATCTTCAGCTGCTTCATCAATGACCTTCCTTCCATCATCAGGTCAGAAATGGGGATGTTCGCTGATGATTGCACAGTGTCCAGTTCCATTCGCAACCCCTCAGGTAATGAAGCAGTCCGTGCCCACATGCAGCAAGACCTGGACAACATCCAGGCATGGGCTGATAAGTGGCAAGTAACATTCGCGTCAGACAAGTGCCAGGCAATGACCATCTCCAACAAGAGAGAGTCTAACCACCTCCCCTTGACATTCAACGGCATTACCATCGCCGAATCCCTCACCATCAACATCCTGGGGGTCACCATTGACCAGAAACTTAACTGGACCAGCCAGAAAATACTGTGGCTACAAGAGCAGGTCGGAGGCTTGGTATTCTGCGGCGAGTGACTCACTTCCTCACTCCCCAAAGCCTTTCCACCATGTACAAGGCACAGGTCATGAGTGTGATGGAATACTCTCCACTTGCCTGGATGAGTGCAGCTCCAACAACACTCAAGAAGCTCGACACCATCTGGGACAAAGCAGCCCGCTTGTTTGGCACCCCATTCACCACCCTAAACATTCACTCCCTTCACCAATGGCGCACCGTTGCTGCAGTGTGTACCATCCACAGGATGCACTGCAGCTACTCGCCAAGGCTTCTTCGACAGCACCTCACAAACCTGCGACCTCTACCACCTAGAAGGACAAGGGCAGCAGGTACATGGGAACAACACCACCTGCACGTTCTCCTCCAAGTCACACACTATCCTGACTTGGAAATATATCGCTGTTCCTTCATCGTCGCTGGGTCAAAATCCTGGAACTCCCTACCTAACAGCACTGTGGGAGAACCTTCACCGTACGGACTGCAGCGGTTCAAGAAGGCAGCTCGCCACCACCTTCTCGAGGGCAATTAGGGATGGGCAATAAACGCTGGCCTTGCCAGCGTGCCCACATCCCATGAACGAATAAAAAAAAACTGTCAGCTTCAAAAGCTGATGATTGGCACTTATGAAAGTGTTGTCAGATGAAGGGCAACCTGCCCTTGCATCCAGTTAGGGTATGAATGTTTCATCAGCAAGAAGGGCAAGGCAAAATATGTCAATTATAAAACTAACCAATCTCCTTAAGAATCAGGTGACAGAAAAATTAATGTCTAGGAATTGGCATAAGAACTTTTAAAGCAGAAATCAAAATGGTGTACAGTTAAGTTTGCAAGTAAATCAGTCTGAAAGCAAAACAAGTCTCTAACTAGTTACATGACACCTCAGATTGAACTATAAGACCAGTGAAGAAAGTTAGCTGGAATACAGAACTACTTTGTCGGGAATTTTTCCATTTTGTTCCTTATGAAGCAGATTTTTTAAATCACTTGTGACTTTGTCACTTCTTGTCAATCTTCAGTTAATACAGCTATAAATAGTGTTTCATGAATCTCCACAAAGTATCTTATAGTCATTTTCTACAGATTGTTGCCTGAAGATGCTCATCAAAGCAGTATTATGTGATGTATATTCTACACCCTGTTTACCCTCAGAGTGAAACCCAAAGGTTTCAATGCTGCTTGTTTAGGCTTCAGAAGTTATATTCTCTGTAGTCTATTCTCTAGCCAATCAACAACTGCTGTGCTGTGAAGTAAAAATATAACCACTGCTACTGAGTGGTATTGAAAGCAGATGTGTTATTCTGGCCTTCAACACCCTTGGTGCCCTCGAGAGTATTTTCCTCAGGTTAGTAGAGGATGTGCCTCAGAAAATAAGGACTACTAACTGTTCAACCAGTAGTTCTTGCTTTGGACTAATATTTGTTTTTAACTAGATAGAGACTGCCAAAAGAAAATTTCCCTTTGCATCCTTAATATTATTCACTGAGTGGTTTTGCTGCCAGGACTGGATTTGAATCCAACAATCGGAGGAAAAAAAGGATGACTTTAATAAGTGTCTCAGATAATTAACACCATCTGCTCCCACTAATCACTTCAAATTGTTTCCATGTCATGTCAACCTCAACTCCATGGAAACAAACCCATATTAACCCTTTGAGTATTGAGCTTTCTTGTAATCTTTCCAACATAAACATTTTTCTGTCAAGTACCTTCAATAAGTATTCAGAAAGTGAAATAAGAATAAAGCACTGAACTTTAAAAGTATTTATCATTGCATTACATTAATATTTTATTAAAGTGCAAAACACTACCAGAATACTGTGAAGTTTAGCTATCATTGTGATTTTTAAGGTTTCTAAAGAAATAGTCCAATAAGAAATAAATCAAATGTAAGCATATAATGTTACCCTGTTGTCTAATTCAGAACTCTCTTTTGTGTATTAAATAAAATATCTAGTGTGCTGCCAGAGGCAACTGAAACAAAGAGATGTCATACAAAAATCAACCCTCATACCTGCTGATAACACAGAAAGACTTTAAACAAGAACTCCTACTTTTGCAGGGGTTACACTCAAATATTTAGTAATTTAATTGGCACCTATTATTGTGGCACTGTAGAACAATAGATATCTATAGAAATAGCAGGGCTAACACACTCAAGTTACAGCTCTTGCATTCCTCTCTGACCAGGGACAACAGAGCTCTGTTCACATTAAAAGATTTAAAATTAAGTTTAGTGAGTGGCCCAATTCTGAGGACTTTTTATACTTTGTTACACACTGGACTGCAGTTAGACTCCTACTACTGTGAAACCCAAGTGGTGTGAAATCTTATCTACCAGAATTGGCTTTGTACCTCTTGCCTAGAGTGACCACCTATTCAGTTTTGAACTGGACAGTTTGGATTTGGGAGCAGCAGGTGGGAATAGGCTGGCTTATGTTTGCTGCCAGTTCAAAAAAAAAGGACTGCGTGTACGCTCGAAAAGCATATGTGCACAATAGGAACATTGGAATTATTAGACAAAAAAAGACCAAGGTGCATCTGGATCACCTTCTACTATCCTGGTAGTCACATGATGTAATGATAATGGAACTGTTGACTAATAATAGCAATCAATCAGCCTACAACAGACCCAGACATGAGGCAAGGAAAACCACAGTTGTGGAATTGTTTTGGAACCAAAGGTCTAAAGTCACCTCTTACTCCCAAATATCTCACTTAACACGTCATATCTCAAATTACTCATATACTGTATCCCAAAATATAATGTTCCATAAGAAATCTACCTCATTTGCATTTGAATGAATCAATATTATCTCCTTCCACCATCTCCCTAGGCAGCCTCTTCTAATAGGTTTTTAATTTGCCCTAGTTCCCCACCCCATCCAGATTTGGAGCAGAACAAAGGTTGTCACCCTTCTCATCTCATAATGCAATTCACAGATCACTGAGTTCTACCTTGAGTTATAATACTAGTTTTGCATTGATGCCCATTTAAAACCACTTGGCATTAAAATTAACTGTTAGTATAACTGGTCCGTTACATCAGGATATGCAAAATGGTGCAGTGTGTTTCAGTAGATACTAGTGTAAGATAGTGTTTCCTGCTTTAAACTCACATATTCATTTTTCCCATTGTTAGTAAATGGAAGATTTTAGATATCACTCCCAGCTAGCATCGGCAATGAAAATGCAAGTGCTCAGTGAGACAACATGATGTGACAGGAAGAGAAAGTGAGAGGTTTTTTTCAGTGGTTTAAATAAAAGCACATTTGCATATGTTAAATTTGGTTTCTAAATCATATATCACAGTGAAGCATTATCAGTTTGCAGGATATTATGTCCACCATTTCTTTTTATTGTGCTATAAAGACTGTCAGGATGGAATCTATGTGTACAAATTAGCATAAACAGATTTTATTTTAACACAGTTATTTCTGTGTTTAGAACCATAATCCCAGGGCACAGTTTAGAGCAAGAATAGAGAAGCATCATGATTCATATATTTAACAGGAGCTCTGAAAAAAATTGATACATTTATTAAGGTTAATCATGAGAGCACACCATTTACTTTAACATTAAACTGCATTGGGACTCAACTTTACAAGCTTCTATCTTCAAGATGTATTATCAACTAAGCAATATAAAAACTAAAAGAATAAAGGCAATTTTTCTCATTGAGAATAATCATTAATTAAATGTGATCTATCGTTCTATGATTAGGAGTACAAAACTAAAAGCATCCAAAGATTTAAAACAAAACTGATAATCTGCTTGCTATCTTAATGAGATACCACAACAGATCCAAGTAGAATCTCATTCATCACTGTTCCCCAGAAAGAGGTTTTAACCATTTATCAGTGCCTTTTGCTTCCAATTGTTAAACCAGTTTTTAATTCATCTAGTTAATTGTAATTAATCCCATCAATATTTACCCTCTTTAAAAGTCTTGCATGTGGACCTTTATGAAGTGCCTTTTGAAAATCCAAGTATATGTTGTCCTCTGGATAATCCTCATCAACTAGTTCAGTGAGCTCCTGAATGAATGCTAGCAGACCAGTGACCTATTACATCCCTTATTGCTTCTAAATCTACACTGGCCATTCACAATGGACTCTTTGCTCCTTAGATAGTACTGATAGTATTATATATAGTAGACTTTCAAGCCTAGACTCAAATTTCCCTAAATCTTTATTACAGTATTCAAAATGAAATGTCTTTTACAATTTGTCTTTTAATGGAAAGTATATGTAGCTTTCAAAAGTTGCAAAGGAAATTTAGTTGTCAGAATGACTTATTAATAAAAAAGACTTTTAAAAAAATCTTTGCTTTCTCTGATTTTCAGCTCTGGAAATCCCATGGATGAAGACAAAAATAATTTATTAAAGCGGAACACAAGCAAACTGAATTTTTAAAGTAACAGCCAAGACTACTGCAAATATCTTGTCTTAATTATAAAAATAATATTGTAAACATTTTAAAATAGGAGATAGAAAACCAATCATTTCCTAGTCTGATCTCAATAACCTGCTCGCTCTCTCTCTCTCCCCAAAGGGAAGAACCAAATAAACACAGAGCTGCCAATCTAAAAACAAATTTCCTTCTGCACAGCAGGTGTCCTTTAATTGACTTCTGCATGTGCCTATCCCCTTTTGCAGAGGGAATGCATTTTGTGATCTTATAGTGACAAGCCAAATTGAACACTGCTCCATCTTAGCATCAGCCTCTCTGCTCAAGGATACCTCTTTAAACTTATTAGAAAATGAAAATTAAGATGTAAGTACTCCCCACCCTGCATTAAGCCTGGTCTCCACAACCAGAGCAACACGTGCAGAGGGAAATTTGCCCACTTCACCCTCAGCCCAGGAGAAATATTGTGGGATACGGACACATATATACACACAAACATATTACAATAGATTGCAAAATTAGTTCTCTTGATAAAAATTAAGAGGACATTGTAGCTCTGATTTTAACTCGGAGTGGGAGGCAAGCTGGGCAGCAAACTATCTTGAACTCAGCAGTGTGAGGCTCAGGAGATTTAAATTCCTGGGCGTTATCTGCATAGCCTCTGTCACTTTCCCGCCGGAAATGGAAGAGAAGCAGTAGCTGGCTAGTGGCCGGGAGTCCATTGCCGGGGACCAAACCAACGGTCTCAGCACTCCGGTATGTCATGGGGAGGAAGGCAAGCCAGGGCAGGGGAGGTCTAAACTTTCCTGGTGGGGCCCGGAGGAGTTGTGTTCATACACAAGGAAAGTTTTTTTAAAATTACCTGTTTGGGCCTCTTCTGGCCGATTCCTCTTCCCGCTACGTTGACTTGGGGGAAAAGCCACAACTGGCTTCCCCGCTGGCCTCTGGTAAAATAATAATGTTGTTAGCGGAGCCCAATCTGCATATTTAAAGAAGGACCCCAGTAGTTTCCAGTAGGTGTCCCACTCGACTGCTCACAAGAGCAGGTTAAAATCAGAACCTGTGAGATCAGTGTGGGATGTCGGTGGGTGAGTCTCACGAGCGATTGCAAATGCTTGCCCGCCCAGTTTCGCGGAGTGGGCAGGATTAAAATTGCCCCTTATGACTATAATTGTGTCTTCAAGTGATGTTATTTTGTGTGTAAATTTATAAGTATATATTTATTTTCTCCTCTTATTGACAGCCTGAAGAGGTTGGGGAAGAAGCTGTTGAACAAACCATTGGGGAAAGTACAGTGGAACCAGAAGGTGAACCTGAAGCTTATGAAGAGGCTCCACAGGTAAAGTAGCCACATATTTAACTGTAGATGACTGATCTAAACATGTTTGTGAATTTGCTCTATTGGAACAACCAGCATTGAAACCTTAGGGCAGTTTTTCACTCTTTGAGGGTAAACAGGGTATAACTTGAAAAATAGAATCTACAGCACATAATACTGCTTTGATGAGTACCTTCAGGTAACAGTCCATAGGATCTGACTGATCGGACAGAAGGTAATTAGTGGAGATTTTATGAAACGCTGTTTGTAGCTCTAATAACTAATGATTGACAAGAAGAGACAAAGTCACAAGTGATTTAGAAAATCTGTTTCATAAGGGAAATAATGGAAAATTTCCCCACAAAGTAATTCTATATTCTACGCACAAAAATATAATTACAATGAGTAATAAATGTATTGTTACTTTAATGAATGAAAATGTGAAACACTGAAGGCATTTAAACAGTTTTATGATTATACAATGAAACTAGAGTATAAGACCAGTTATAATGATATTATAAAGCAACAGATATCCGAAAACACTGAAGGATTGTACCGTGTGTATGGTGAGACATACAATCGATTATTTGTAGTCAAACATCATTAACACTAGAAGCAGTATTAGTGGTAACATATGGGGCCAGATTTTGCTGAAAAAATAACAGCGTCTGAACGACGCATGCCGTTTTTAATGCACAAATCGACCAACAACTTGTGGTGAGGAAGAGATACCCCATGAAATGCGAACCGCCACAAGTTACTGGCCGATTTGCGGCGCTCTGCCGTTAGCTTCGTGAGAATGGCATCTCGTGCTTAACCTCCCCATGATGTTCATGAAGTTGCTGCATTTTCACATTAATTGCTCATTAAGCTCACCATGGAACGTTAAGTCTAGTAATTAATAGCGTAAGTACCCTTTTAACGATGTGATAATTGTTCATAACTGCCAATCAACCTATCTTGCCCAGAAAGTAAACAATTATAAGTGTGGAGTCTCATTCCTTCAGGTTGTGAATTGTTTTAGGAGATTTTAAAAATGTCAAACTGTATTTTTTTTCCTTACTTTTTCTTTCTGTCTCTTTTTTCTCTTTCTTTTAATCCAATCTTTCTTTCCCTCTCTTTATTTCTCTTTCTGCACCTGATTTGACATTGAATTCACCCACTCTAATTCAGGCTCCTTGTCAGTCCTTCGTCTGTTTATTTCTCAATCCTTTAATCTCATTGGTGAAGGAGATACACTGTTTGTCCCGATGTTCACCAAGGTCCCAGATGCCCTCTTGCCCTCCCTGTGCTAATATCAGCTCGCATTTCCAGCAGCTTTGTGGGCAAAAATTTTTAAAACTTAAATGTGCACAAACAAATTTAACTTAACAGGGCACGCCATGCGATGGCCAGCTCCAGCAAAATCTGGATGTTATCTTAAGTCAAATGCATCATTGTCATTTCGAACTGTAAAATAATACTCATTTTAGTATTGCCCTGCACAAATGTAGAATACAATGAATAATTTGTGACTAGTTGTATATCCACATTCAATGCGCGAGTCACACTTATTTTCCATCTCCCTAGAGTTCTTTCAGTAATTCTGCACTCATCAAATAGATGGAAAAAAGAAAGAAGTTGCAATTATATAATGTCTAAACACACCTGTCAGTCCATATCACAGTGCTTCACAAACAATTACTTTGAATTACTGTTACTGTTTTATATAGGCAAACACGGCAGACATTTTGTACACAGCAGGGTAGCACCATAGAATCTCGAATGTTCACTTGATAGGGCCTTGGTCCAAAGGCCAGCATCTCCGACAATGCTGCAATCCCATAGTACTGCACTGAAGTGTCAGTTCAGATGTTGTGCTGAAGTGAACCTTAAATCTGTGGATAAATCGAGAAATTAAAACTAAACAACAACTTAAAAGAGAGGCACGTGATAAAGTTAAGGCTAACAATATCAAAGATAATCATGAGTAATATAAAAAGTGGAGATGGTAAGGGAGATTAGAAGGGCTAAAAGGTAACATGAGAAAAAGGCAAGTAGATAATATAAAAGGAAATAGTAAGGGCTATTATAAGCATATAAAAAGTAAAAGAATAGTTAAAGAGTGGGTAGGATTGTTCAAGGATGAAGGGACAATCTAATTGTGGATTATGGAGATAGTAAATAAATAATTTTGCAATAGATTTTATAAATGGGTGGTGGAAGTGAGAATGTAGGTGTACTAGAGGAGAATGTAGAACAATTGTTAAATATAACTGTAGAAAAGGAATTGGTTCTGAAATAATTACCAAATTTGAGTACAGGAGCAAGGATGTCTTACTGCAGTTATACAGGGCCGTGGTGAGACCACACCTGGAGTACTGGGTGCAGTTTTGGTCTCCTTACCTAAGAAAGGATATACTTGTCATAGAGGGAGTGCAGCGAAGATTCGCCAGACTGATTCCTGGGATGGCAGAACTGTCACATGAGGAGAGATTGGGTCGACTCGGCCTGTATTCACTAGAGTTTAGAAGAATGAGAGGGAATCTCATTGAAACGTATAAAATTCTGACAGGGCTAGACAGACTGGATGTAGGGAGGATGTTTCCCCTGGTTGGGGAGTCTAGAATGAGGGGTCACAGTCTCAGGATATGGGGTAGGACATTTAGGACTGAGATGAGGAGAAATTTCTTTACTCAGAGGGTGGTGACCTTGTAGAATTCTCTACCACAGAAAGCTGTGGAGGCCAAGTCACTGAATATATTTAAGAAGCAGATAGATAGATTTCTAGACACAAAAGGCATCAAGGGGTATGGGGAGAGAGCAGGAATATGATATTGAGATAGAGGATCAGCCATGATCATATTGAATGGTGGAGCAGCTCGAAGGGCTGAATGGCCTACTCCTGCTCCTGTTTTCTACGTTTCTATGTAAATCTCAAGGTGGGTAGGTCAGCGGGCTTTGATGCCATGCCCCAGAAGCTGTTCGAAGAAATCAGAAAAGAGATAAAAGAGGCTCTGGCGACAATTTTTCAATCCTCATAAATATGCAATTATGCCGTGGGACTGGCGAGGAGTCAATGTAATACCTTTATTCAAGGACGGAGAAAATAATAAACTGGACAACTATAGACCAATTAGCCTAGCATCAGTTGTGGGCAAACTCTTGGAATTCATAACTCCAGATAAAATTAGTGAGCATTTAGAAATGCATAAAATAATCAAGCATATCCAGCATGGATCTATGAAAGGCAAGTTGTATTTGACAAACTTAATAGAATTTTTTGAATAAGCGACTGATTAGATAGATAAAAGGATTTCAGTGTAGTAGGGATTTTATGAAGGCATTCAATAAGAGGCCTCACGTGAGGTTAGTTACAAAATTCAGGCAAAAGTTATAAAAAGAAATGTAGCAGCTTGGACAGAAAGTTGATTGATTGACAAGAAATAAAGATTTAGGGTCAATGGGTGTTGCCTGGATTAGAGAAGAGTTGGAAATGACGACCCCAGGGTCAGTGCTGGGCCCACTTTTGTTCTCAGTATATATAGATGATTTGAACTTAGCCATGTGGAGCACGTTCTTGAAATTTGCTGACAACACAAAACGGCATAAAGGATGGTAAAATGCTTCTGTAGGCAGACAGGTTAGTGGAATGGGCAGTCAGGGAGCAGGTGCAATTTAATATGGATACAAGGTTGAGGTAATACATTTTGGGAGGAGAAACAAGAAATTAGCGTATATACTTGACAAAGACGTTGAAGGATGTGAATGAACAGAGAGACCTAGCTACTCAATTATAGAACTGCCTGAAACTGCGAGGGCAGATAGAATAAGCCACAAAAATGCAAATAGCATTTTGGATTTTCTAAATAAGAGCATATAGTAGATGAATAAAGAAGTAATGATACTGTCACATTTGGGATTTTTGACTATGCAACTGGGAGGATATGTAATATGTGTTAAAAATGCTACTATTGAGCTAAACTTAGTTTGCCAGGACAGCATGGCTGGCAAATGTAGATTTTGATTCAGACAGAATTTCTTAACCAGGTGGCCAGAGACAAGATGGTTTAACATTCTAGTGATTGTTCACACTTTTTGCTATTTATTTGAACTCAGCAGAAGTCATTGCCATTTTAAGCTGGTGGATTTTGCTCTTGGGGAGCGGGGGGTTGTCATTTTGACCAAAAGCTGACACTGGAGATTGGCTTTTAAAAAGAGAGCTGTGAAAGCTTTAGGCCTGTTCAGCAGGTCAGAAATACTGGAGCAACGGATAGAAGATATCTTCTTTAAGTCAAGCAAGATAACCTACTGATGTGAGGAAGCTTGGCACGGTCTTCATTTTGTATCATAATGCAAAGATAAGTTGTATTGATTGAACTAAGTGAATCTGATCATAACAAATGCTCTTGTATATTCACTCACTGTGAAATAAAGCAACTTAATGATTCATATCAAGCCTCGCATCACAAAGTGTTAACTCAGTCTGCTGACAGATTGAAGAAGCAGACATACGAAAGATACAAATATCTGATTCTGATCACAAGAGAATGTTATTGTTACATTCCTGGGTTAGAGTATTGTACAAGTAGATATAGGAGAGTGTGAGTCAACTCCTGTAAAAGTGAGATGCTCAGACTACAAATGGGAACGACTAATGTTACTGAAGCAGAGAAACTATCTACTGCACACCCCAATTTGTAACCGATACATTTGCACCAAACATTGCTTAGGCCACAGCTAGAGCTTTGTAGGCAGTTTTAGGTGCCCCATTATAGAAAGAATATTAAAGTTACAAGGCATGTACAGTGTAGATTCACCGGAATCATGTCAGGAATGGGAAACTATAGTAATGAGGAGAGACTTGAGACACAGAGAAAGCCAAGAGGCGATTTAGTGGAGGTTTTTAAAGTTATGAAGAGTTTTGACAGAGTGAACGTGAAAAGACTATAATCCTCTGGTTGGGGAGTCAGTGACAAGGGGTCATCAATTTAAAATTGTCAGAGAGAGAGGAAAGAGCTTAGGAGAAATATCTTTATGCAGAGGATTGTTGGAGCCTGGAATGCTTTGCCAAAGGAAATGATTGAGGCAGAGACTGTTGCATCTTTTAAGGAGAAAAAATGTAATAAATATTTGAAGCAGAAGATACAGGACTATGAAGGGAGAGTGGGGCAGTGGCATTAGATTTGGATTGTTCTCGCAAAGAGCCAGCACAGACATGATGGGCTGAATGGCATCCTTCTGTGGTGTACACTTCTAAGGTTCTATTCACAACCTTTTGCAGAATCTCAATATATATCTTAGCCATATTATCTTCTGGCTAAATCTGTGTGGTTCATATCAAAGATGTATATTATTAATATATGTTAAGTATGTTTCCAAATTTATACTGATCCTTGTCCGACCTATAAACATTTTTCAAAGATTTCCCAGTTTAAACAGAGACAGACAGACAGACAGACACAGACAGAGAGAGCTGTGCTTAGGATACAAAGCCACAGTCCAATAACAGCTCTATATTGCCCTATGAGCATTTTATAATACTGTTCAAATAGACCTGTAATGCGAAATATTGAGCACTAACATCAGTAATGTTACAGATCAGTGCTCAGTGACATCATCACATCACACTACCATCTGTTTTCTTGCTTGCAAACATGTAAATAGATAGCAAATGGGGCTTTAAACCCATTAATATTTCTGGGAACAAAGATTTATTCTTAAACATGGCATGAGAACTGGTTAACCTAACCCCCAAATGCAGGAAAGCAAGTGGGCAAAGTTCTCCTTTAATGTGGTCTCCTGGACCACCTCCAAATGAGTGACGTTGCATACAAAGAACTTCTAAAAATTACATTATGACACTAATTAAGGAGACGTACAGGAGGGAGATGGAGACATTACACATCGGAAAGGATGGGTTGATTAGGTCTTCAGAAAGAATTCAGTAGTAATAATTAAGGAAATATTATTTTATCAGGCGAGATTTGCACTTTAAGAAGATGTGTAAATATGCCCTCTTGGTAAGTAGGGAAGGGAAGGTTTGAGATCGAATATATAGAACCAGTCATAACAGTTAAATGGAAACCTTTCATAGTTCAGAGGAGACCAGCACCTGCTGGGGGAGGGAGACTTCAATCTAGTATCTGTCGGATAGATAATGTCAAGATTGTGAAGGAAATTATAATGCAGGTTACATTTGAGCAGCTGAAAGGAGATCTGTACCTGCAAGCAACCAGGAGGTTTTGCATCCCAATGAGAAGGCATACCTCTTCGATTACTGAGTACACATCTACTCCAGAATTACAATCTCCTCACATCCAAAGTGCTAACAGCAAATATGAAGGATCCACATAATATGTTGTTATATTTCACATGTTAAGCTGTGAATTGAATTAGAGCAACAATAACAACCTTTGAAATCCATAAAATAAAAATTTAGCAAGAACCAGAATTAACTTAAACTTTACAGGAAGGAGGCAGGATTTGATTTTAGTGACAATAACGGATCTATGGAATACTCAGGTGTTTTCCGGGAGGTATAAAAAATGGTCCTCTGGGGTAGAATAATACATTTAATAGCAAAAGGATTATAGATTACAAATGAAGATGAACCTGACTCCAACATTAAGGATTAAGTAGGATTTATATCGAGTCTACAGCACAGAAACAAGCTATTTGATCTGACTGGTCTATACCAGTGTTTATGCTCCACGCGAGCCTCCACTCTCCCTACTTCATCTAACCCTATCAGCATGTCCTTCTATTCCTTTCTCTCTCATGTGCTCATCGAGCTTCCCTTTAAATGCGTCTATGCTATTTGCCTCAACTACTCCGTGTGGTAGCGCGTTTCACATTCTTACCACTCTTTGGGTAAAGAAGTTTCTCCTGAATTCCCAATTGGATTTATTAGTGACTATCTTATGTTTATAACCTCAAGTTTTGGACTCCCCCTCAAGTGGAAACATTTTCTCTATGTCTACCCTATCAAACCCTTTCATTACCTTAAAGACCTCTATCAGGTCACCCCTTGGACTTCTCTTTTCTGGAGAAAACAGCCTCACCCTGCACGGCCTTTCCTGATAAGTATTATCGTCTCAGTTCTGGTATCATCCTTGTGAATCTTTTTTGCACCTTCTCCAATGCCTCTATATCCTTTCTATAATATGGAGACCAGAGCTGTGCACAGAACTACAAGTGTGGTCTAATCAAGATTCTGTACAAGTTTAACATAATTTCCCTGCTTTTCATTTCTATCCCTCTAGAAATGAACCCCAGTGCTTGGTTTACCTTTTTTATGGCCTTATTAACCTGCATCGCTACTTTTAGTGGTTTGTGTATCTGTAACCAGAGATCCCTTTGCTTCTCTACCCTATTTAGACTCTTAGGCGCCGATAATAGAATGGAGGCGGGATGGGGGGAGGTGCCGAAATGGGCGCGTGGGTAACCCGACCAATAAAAAATGTCCATTTCCCACGCGGTCGAGATTCAATTGGTGCCACTTAACGTGGCTTCCAGGTTTGCCGTCGGAAAGCTGTGCAGCGGGCCAACTGCGCACCCGCATCACAGGCTGTCAAGCTGGAGGAGCTCTATTTAAAGGGCCATTGCTCCAAAGGCTTTTGCTGGAGCAAAGATCCACAAACCACATTGGAGCAGCACAGGGGCAAGGCTGCTCCAAGGTTCAATGATGTCTCACTCCAGGTGCTACTGGACGGGGTGAGGAGGAGGAGAGAAGTGTTTTACCCCGCAGATGGTAGGAAGTGCCCCGCCTCTGCCACCAAGAAGGCCTGGCTCAAGGCGGCAGAGGAGTTCACCAGCAGCAGCAACATCTCCCGCACCTGGATCCAGTGCAGGAAGTGGTTCAATGACCTAACTAGGTCAGCAAAAGTGAGTACACGTACTGATTCTCCTGCATTCCATGTTGCACATCACCCCACCCCACCCCAACTCATTCTGCACTGCCAAGACTACTCCATCACATCACTCCTCACACCCACTTAAGGCTCATCCTCAACTTTCCCGCATTTCCTCATCTCCCGATTAGTCACCCCACCACTACACTCACCTGAATCCTCATCCAATATGATGGCTCTGTCTCATTGTCAACCTCTGATGCATCTCTTTCACGGTCAGCCTCACCAAAGCAATGCATTCATAGAATCATAGAATCATAGAATCATAGAATCATAGAAGTTACAACATGGAAACAGGCCCTTCGGCCCAACATGTCCATGTCGCCCAGTTTATTCCACTAAGCTAGTCCCAATTTCCTGCACTTGGCCCATATCCCTCTATACCCATCATTCATCAGTTGGCCCATTCACCATCACTCACTCAGACATCTGTTCTTTCTACCCTTCTAGAAGAGAGTGTGAAATGCACGCGAGAGGTCGAGGACTGGAGGGGGGCCACAAAAAGTAGTGGTCCTCACAGCTATGGAGCAGGAGGCGCTGGAGCTCAGCTGCACCCTCGAGTGCCTGTCCGTCTGGTGACACAACTTTAACATTCATCACACACAATATGAATTGATGTTAACAATGCTTGCCATCTTCCACACCTCAGTACGCTCATCGCAACATGACACACACCTGTGATGATGCTTAATATTGCCTTCTGTTCTCTTACAGGCCCTTCAGTGGCCGCAGTGATGGCAGAGAACGATTCCTCAGAGGAGCTCTTGGCCTCTGAGGGTGCACCGTGACATCTTAGTGAGCCATCCACCAGCGCAGTTACTCACACCTCGGTGGGTCCTGGTAGTGAGTGAGTTGAGTTGGCACCTGGTGAGTCACCACACACAAGTGAGCACGACCAGACACTGGTGGCAGGGGCAGCTATGGAAAGTCTGCGTCGGTGGGAGCAGGCCTCTCTAGGTTCTGCTCAGCTGGACGCATCCTTTAAAAGGAAAATGATCAAGGGACAGCAGCACATTTGCGAGGTACTGGAACAGATGTCACGCGCACTCTCCACAATAGCGCAGAGGATGGAGGAGTCCATCTCCTGCATTAGTGGAATGGTGGCACACATACGGGAGGGAATCTCTAAGACACTGTCACAGGGACGTGAGCAACTCTCTGAGATAGTGAAATAGGCAAGTGCAGGAATGTCTGCGATGAGAGAAGGCTAGCCTCCATTGAGCTTCAAGCACGGCTCACAAATGAGTCCATTTAGGCCCTGACAATGGCCGTTCGGACTCAGAGTGAACAAAATTATGTCACCTTAAACAGGTTGATAGATACTTTAGAAGTGGCCTTCCAATGCATCACACATGACCGCCACATTGTTCTCTAGCAGGATGGTAGGAGTGATGTGAACCCTGGCCCAGGGGAGGGACTTTGGCGAAAGGGGACATGGAAGCATGGACACCACTCAAAGCTCTCCTATGTCTCACCCGTTGCCCCCCTCTCAACCAGTACCCACAATGCTGCCTCCTCTCCAGCTGGCCGAGTCTGCCCCTGCACAGGTGCAGGTGGAACAGTCTTTGGAGGGGCCCTCACGGGCACCAAAACCCAGAGAGCGTAGGCCCAAAGCATCTAAGCAGTCAGGGCATCAATCTGAGCAACCTGCCACTGCCTCTGTTGCAGTCACAGGGGATGCGCCATGTAGAAGTAGTCGTAAGAGAAAGGCGAAGGTTTTGTGAGCACGAAGGGTATGTACAAGGGTGTTTGACAGACTGTCAGGTTTTTCATTTATATTTGCTTTTTGTTAAAGTCACATTAAATGTTATGATTGTCACCACTATTGCCATGTCTTGCCCATTCTTGACTGGCTTTTGTGATAGCGCCCTTTCATGAGGTTCACCATGAACAGCGGCACTTGATGTCACCCATTGGGTCACTTTACAGTGGGTGCATGTGTAGTTGTAGGACTGTTTTGTGCAGGAAGGGCTGGTGTGGGTGCTGTTCTTTCCAGGTGGGTGCTGTTCTTTCCAGGTGGTGTGACAACTGGACTCTTCACACTTTCTAATGTTAGGAGAACTGTTCACATATCAGTGACTCCCTGGCCTCACGAGCAGCCAGGTGAGCTGCTGCTCTACCCATGGGTTCCTCCTCCTCCTCCTCCTCCTCCTCATTGTGGGTGGCAGATGTGGATGGGGCCTCCTCAAGCGGCACCCCTCTCTGTTGTGCCCTGTTGTGCAGGGCACAACACACGACTATAATGCATCCCACTCTATCTGGTGCCAATTGAAGCGCTCCCCCAGAATGATCAAGACACCTAAATCGCATCATGAGCAGTCCTATAGCATGCTGAATTGTAGACCTGGTAGCGATGTGGCTGTCGTTATATCGACACTGTTGCTCGGTGATGGGGTTCCTCAGAGTTGTCATCAGCCACGTGTGCAGGGAGTATCCCTTGTCCCCGAGGAGCCAGCCCTTAAGGGTGTCCGGTGCGTGGAAGAGGGGCGGGATGTTGGATTCCCGGAGGATGAAGGAATCGTGGCAGCTGCCAGGGAATCTGGCGCACACGTGAAGGAATCTTTTGCGGTGGTCACAAATGAGCTGAGTGTTGATGGAGTGATACCCCTGTCTGTTGATGAACAGTCCTGGCTCATGTGGAGGTGCTCGAATGGCTATATGCATGCAATCCATTGCACCCTGCACCCTTGGGAAGCCAGCCACAGAGTGGAATCCCACTGCCCTCTCCGTCTGGCTGAGGTTGTCCATGGGGAAGTTGACGTATTGCGAGGCTCTGCAAAACAAGCCGTCGGTGACCTGCCTTATGCACTTGTGTGCAGATGATGGAGAGACCCTGGCGATGTCACCGGTGGCAGCCTGGAATGATCCGGAGGCTAAGAAGTTGAGGGCAGTGGTCACTTTGACAGCGACGGGTAATGAGATGCCGCTCGGCCCAGCCGGGAGCAGCTTGGCATGAAGGATGCTGCAGATGTCTGCGACTACCTGGAGACTCACTCTCAGCCTCCATATGCACTGCTCCTCAGAGAGGTCCAGGAAGCTGAGCCTTGGTCTGTAGATCCTGTGGCGAGGGTAGAGCCTCCTGCGACGTTGCTCTCTCTGTTGTTCCCCTCTGTGCTCTTGTGCAGGTATCTGTGGTGCAGCACTGTGTTGTGGAGCTGCAAGTGGAGGAATTGCACGCCATGCCTGGTGAGGCTGGTGATGTTGCTCGTCCTCGGATGTAGTGGTGAATGCAGCCACGGTGTCCCCCATCCTGATAGTGTGAGTTGAGGGGGCCCGAAAAGTTGTTACAAATGTGTGAACAGAAGAATTGTGAGTGGAAACTAAGAATTTTCAGTGAAAACATAAAGATCTCGCAGCCAAAAGTTTGTGTGAAAGAACTGAGTGCCCTGCAGCAAGAACTCACCTTTTCTCCCCATCTGTCAAACAAGCATTTGAATGTCCAACTGGCTGCTGGCTGAAACACATCTGGTAGAACATGGAGTGTTTCCCACAGCACAGGAAACACACTGAGGATGTTTAAAAATCAGACCCCTGCCTTAATGTGGACAAAATTAAGTACTTCAAGTACTTCAAGTATCTAAATAAGTCTCTTAACTATGATCCTGCTGGCTTTAATTGCCGGTGGGACTTCCGCATTCGGGAGGCGCGCACGCACCCAGACGCGTCAGTGGGGAACCCGGAAGTCTGCTGTTTGGAGCAAGGTTCCAAACCCGCTCAGGATTTCTGCGATTTTCGGAGCTCCCCCCACCCCCAAAGCACCCGCTACTTCACTGGAAAATCGAGCCCTTATTATTTGAGCAGTATGTCCTTTCTATTTTTCCGACCAAAATACACCATCTCACACTTATCTATATTGAAATTCATTTGCCAATTACACGCCCATTTTGCAAGTTTATTCTTTCTTTGTATTAACTACACCCCCAATTTGGTGTTGTCCGCAAATTTTGAAATAGTAACAATCTAAACTGTTATTTACATAACAAAATCTGAATATAAATCTTGACAGATTTGACACAGGCCCACATTTATCATAGAAGAGGGAGGATCTGGCTTTAGGGGTCTCTTAGATTGCCCAATGTACTGCAGGTGTACATTAATGTAAATTCTAGTTTCCTGTTTTGTGGGGCTGAATGATGAAATGGTTGGAAAATTTCAATATGCAATGAAGTCAGTGTGACAGAAGCACCTGTTTTATATTATTCCCATAGTCTAGTGATTGTAATTTACTTGCTCCCTTTTTAGGTTATTCTATATATTTTCCAGACTAAGATCTGACAGGTGACCTGTTCTTAATCCCCTACCTGTAATTGCTCATTGAATACTGTACGAGAGCAACCTTGGTTATCTGGCTGTCAATCTTCCCTCTCTCCACGTGTGAAACTATGTAACACCTGTCCCTCAACTGCTGAAACAATACATAAATTGCAAGCTAAGATCTACAACCAGCAGGCTAAGAAAAGGGTGCAAAACTGTTTTATAACATTCCATGATCCATCAGCTAATTACTATATCACACCAATTAAAAAATTTTAAATCAAAAGCATTGTGAATGCAGAAGGTTATGAACCTCAAATGAATTTACTGTTGGTGAGATAGTGGGATTAATTGAGTCTGCATTTGACTACATGTTAAAAGCAAAGTTTATCATCTGGAACATAGAAATAATATAACATAGGAACAGAAGTAGGGCAGTCAGCCCCTGAAGCTTATTATGCCAGTTCCATGGTGAATTTTATGCTAGGAAGAATATTGTCAACAAAAATCAAGACATTGCATGAACTGGTCTTGCTGTAGGGTCACACATCACCCATATAAGTAATCCAAGTGGGACGTCACCAAGGAAGAGGTAAGTGATTGGCTGGTGAGTATTTTCCTGCTGAATTTGTCTAAGGTTAGAGTTTGTGGATTCTCTGGTCTCTATTGTGTAGTGGGGGACTGCTGTTCAGCAAGGGCCCTTGAGTATACCTTTTTAATTGAAGTGAAATTGGTGGGATTCATTTAATTTGAATTAATTAGTTAAAGGGTAAGTCATTTCAGGACAGCCCAGCCCCGTGTTATGCTCTTCCTGCTCTATGTGGGAAATCAGGGACCCTTCCGGTGTCCCTGACGACCATGTGTGCGGGAAATGCATCCAGCTGCAGCTACTGACAAACCGCATTGCGGCACTGGAGCTGCGGATGGATTCATTAAGGAGCATTCGCGATGCTGAGAACGTCGTGGATAGCACGTTTAGTGAGATGGTCACACCGCAGGTAAAGGTTGTACAGGCAGGAAGTAATTGGGTGACCACCAGGCAGAGTAAGAAGAGCAGGCAGGCAGTGCAGGGGTCCCCTGTGGCCATCCCCCTCTCAAACAAATATACCACTTTGGATATTGTTGAGGGGGATGACTTATCAGGGGAAGGCAGCAGCAGCCAACTTCCTGGCACCAGGGGTAGCTCTGCTGCACAGGCTGGGAGGAAAAAGAGTGGAAGAGCTATAGTGGTAGGGGATTCTATCGTAAGGGGAACAGACAGGCGTTTCTGTGGCCGTAAACGTGACTCCAGGATGGTTTGTTGCCTCCCTGGTACCAGGGTCATGGATGTCACTGAGCGGCTACAGGGCATTCTCAAGGGGGAGGGTGAGCAGGCAGAGGTCGTGGTCCACATTGGGACCAATGACATAGGTAGGAAGGGAGATGAGGTCCTGCATCAAGAATTTAGGGAGCTAGGTAGCAGATTAAAGAGCAGGACCTCAAAGGTTGTAATCTCTGGATTACTCCCAGTGCCACGGGCTAGTGAGTATAGAAATAGGAGGATAGAACAGATGAATGCGTGGCTAAAGAGTTGGTGCATGAGGGAGGGTTTCAGTTTCCTGGATCACTGGGTCTGCTTCTGGGGAAGGTGGGACTTGTACAAGTCGGACGGGTTGCACCTGAACCAGAGCGGGACAAATATCCTTGCGGGGAGGTTTGCTAGCACTGTTGGGGGGGGTTTAAACTAACTTGGCAGGGGGATGGGATACAGAGTGGAGCTACAATAGGGGGTGATGTGCAGCCAAATATAGAGAAAAAAACAAGTCAGCTTGGAAGACAGGGCAAATATGTGAGGGCAAGGCTGGATGGCATCTATTTTAATGCAAGGAGTCTTGCGAATAAGGTGGATGAACTGAAGGTGTTGATAAACACATGGGAGTATGATATTGTTGCTGTCACAGAGACATGGTTGAGGGAGGGGCAAGACTGGCAGCTCAATATTCCGGGGTACAGAATCTTCAGGCGAGACAGAGGGGGAGGTATAAGAGGAGGGGGGGTCGCAATATTAATTAAAGAATCAATTACTGCCATAAGGAGGGATGATATATTAGCAGGTTCCTCTAATGAGGCCATATGGGTGGAGCTTAAGAACAAAAAGGGGGCAAGCACTTTGATGGGAGTGTACTATAGGCCCCCAAACAGTCAGGGGGAGATAGAGGAACAGATATGTAGGCAAATCTCAGTAAATTGTGCAAATAATAGGGTAATAATAGTGGGGGATTTCAACTTCCCCAATATTAACTGGGATACTCAGAGTGTAAAAGGCTTAGAGGGTACAAAATTCTTAACGTGCATCCAGGAGAGCTTTTTGAGCCAGCATGTAGAAAGTCCTACAAGAGAGGGGGCGGTACTGGACCTAATTCTAGGGAATGTGGCCGGCCAAGTGGAAGAAGTGCTAGTAGGTGAGCACTTTGGTGAGAGTGACCATAATTCGGTGAGATTTAAGGTGGTCATGGAAAAGGACAGGGAGGGGCCGGAAATAAAGGTTCTAAATTGGGGGAAGGCCGATTTTAATAGGATAAGGCAGGATCTGGCCAAAATGGACTGGGATCAGCTGCTTGTAGGAAAATTCGCATCGGAGCAATGGGAGTCTTTCAGAAGGGAGATTGAGACCATACAATGGCAACATGTTCCCGTAAAGGTCAAGGGTGGTTCCAAGAACTCCAGGGAACCTTGGATGTCAGGGGATATACGAGAATGGATTAGGAAAAAAAGGAGGGCTTTTGGCAGATACAAAAGGCTAAAGACGGAGGAAGCCCTAGAGGAGTACAAAAAGTGCAGGGGGATACTTAAAAAAGAAATTAGGAGATCAAGGAGGGGCCATGAAATAACACTGGCGAGCAAAATAAAGGAAAATCCTAAGATGTTTTATAAGTATATTAAGGGTAAGAGGATGACTAGGGAAAAAATAGGGCCCATTAGGGACAAAAATGGCAATCTGTGTGTGGAGCCGGCAGATGTAGGAGGGGTTCTAAATGAATTTTTTGCATCTGTTTTCACTATGGAGAAGGACGATGTAGACATAGAAATACGGCAGGGGGACTGTGATATACTCGAACATATTAACATCGAGCGGGAGGAGGTATTGGCGGTTTTAGCAGGCCTAAAAATGGATAAATCCCCAGGCCCGGACGAAATGTATCCCAGGCTACTGTGTGAGGCAAAGGAGGAGATTGCGGGGGCTCTGACACATATATTCAGAGGACTGGAGAACCGCTAATGTAATACCATTATTCAAGAAGGGGAGTAGGGAAAAACCGGGGAACTACAGGCCAGTGAGCCTAACATCAGTGGTAGGAAAATTATTGGAAAAAATTCTGAAGGACAAAATTAGTCTCCACTTGGAGAAGCAAGGATTAATCAGGGATAGTCAACATGGCTTTGTCAAGGGAAGATCATGTCTGACTAATTTGATTGAATTTTTTGAGGGGGTGACCAGGCATGTGGATGAGGGTAACGCAGTGGATGTGGTATACATGGATTTCAGTAAGGCCTTCGATAAAGTCCCCCACAGGAGACTGGTCAAGAAGGTACGAGCCCATGGAATCCAGGGTGCCTTGGCACTTTGGATACAAAACTGGCTTAGTGGCAGAAGGCAGAGGGTGATGGTCGAAGGTTGTTTTTGTGACTGGAAGCCTGTGGCCAGTGGGGTACCACAGGGATCGGTGCTGGGTCCCTTGCTGTTTGTGGTCTACATTAATGACTTGGATATGAATGTAAAAGGTATGATCAGTAAGTTCGCTGATGATACAAAAATTGGTAGGGTGGTAAATAGCGAGGAGGATAGCCTCAGTCTGCAGGACGATATAGATGGGTTGGTCAGATGGGCGGAACAGTGGCAAATGGAATTTAACCCGGAAAAGTGCGAGGTGATACACTTTGGAGGGACTAACAAGGCAAGGGAATACACAATGAATGGGAGGACCCTAGGCAAGACAGAGGGTCAGAGGGATCTTGGTGTGCAAGTTCACAGATCCCTGAAGGCGGCGGAACAGGTAGATAAGGTGGTAAAGAAGGCATATGGGATACTTGCCTTTATTAGCCGAGGCATAGAATATAAGAGCAAGGAGGTTATGATGGAGCTGTATAAAACACTGGTTAGGCCACAGCTGGAGTACTGTGTGCAGTTCTGGTCACCACACTACAGGAAGGATGTGATCGCTTTGGAGAGGGTGCAGAGGAGATTCACCAGGATGTTACGAGGGCTGGAGCGCTTCAGCTATGAAGAGAGACTGGGAAGATTGGGTTTGTTTTCCTTGGAGCAGAGGAGGCTGAGGGGGGACATGATTGAGGTGTACAAAATTATGAGGGGCACAGATAGGATGGATACTAAGGAGCTTTTTCCCTTCGTTGAGGGTTCTATAACAAGGGGACATAGATTCAAGCTAAAAGGCGGGAGGTTTAGAGGGGATTTGAGAAAGAACTTTTTCACCCAGAGGGTGGTTGGAGTCTGGAACTCACTGCCTGAAAGGGTTGTGGAGGCAGGAACCCTCACAACATTCAAGAAGCATTTGGATGAGCACTTGAAATGCCATAGCATACAAGGCTACGGACCAAATGCTGGAATATGGGATTAGAGTAGACAGGGCTGATGGCCGGCGCGGACACGATGGGCCGAAGGGCCTCTATCCGTGCTGTATAACTCTATGACTCTATGACTCTATATAACTACGTTGGACTTAGTTTTGAAGGATGCTTAAAAGTCTTTCTTTAAAATGTCTAGAAAGGGAGCAACAAAGAGCATCTTCAGTTCACTAAAAGGACTATGACTGCTCTCTAGGCAAAGGAGGTATCGTCAGCTCCTACATCTCGATGGAGTTCAATCCATTGGTGAATAGTGCAATTAGTTTCTTCAAGAGAAATGGAGGTATTCAAGTGGAGAGAGCATCTATATCTAAGTTAACTAATAAAAACTCAGAACTTTGTTTCAATTTCCCAGTATCTTTTAAGGCAGTCAAACAATTAGAATTCCAGAAAGGAGATTATCTGTTCATTGATGCTGTAATAAACAGTTAAGGAAGAAGTACTGAAAAGTCACTATGACTTCTGTTAAAAAAAATCTAGAAGCTTCCCCAGGAAATAATTAATATTCTGTTCAAGGAAGCAAGAGCAAAGCTCCTCAGGATTTTCTGAACGACAATATAATACTGTATTAACAGCTGTGTGGGATTTTACATCATGACAGTAAGATTAATGTAACAAATTACTCACATTTGCTCTGATATGCAAAGCACACATTGATGCTCTAGGGTTTGAACATTCCTTTCAAGGAAATGTTGGTATGCTGAAACTGATAAGAATACAATGGTTCTCACATGTTGTTACTTTTCAAATTAAAACCACAACATCCATTTTCAAACAGATATTGTGTAAAATGCACAAATTGAAATTTGACCCAATATATTTATACTTGTTTTTTATTTTTATAGCTCTTTGTTTGTCAGAAAATCACTATTTGGTTGAGCTGATAGTTGCAATAATCCTGAAGCTTTCAATAGAAATAATTTTCATAGATTAAATTTAAATTGCCTATAGATTGTTCAAATGCACTCAGGCATTCTGGGATTGTTCCTTAACAGCTAAGCAAGCTTCTACCTCTATAGACTAACAGGGAGCCGGAGAAAGGAAGAGTTCAAGTCAAACTCTTTAAACCAGTCTGATTTGAATTCCTTTATATAGGAAGCAGTTTTATCATGAAAAAAGATAGAAAGACTTGCATTTATATAGCGCCTTTCACAACCTCAGGATGTCCCAAAGCGCTTTACAACCAATTAAGTACTTTTGAAATGTGGTCACTGTTGTAATGTAGGAAATGTGGCAGCCAATTTCTGCATAGCAAGCTCCCACAAACAGCAATGAAATAAATGACCAGATAATCTGTTCTTTAAGTGATGTTGGTTGAGGGATAAATGTTGGCCAGGACATTGGGAGAATTTCCCTGCTCTTCTTTGAATATTGTCATGGGATCTTTTACATCCATCTGAGAGGGAAGATGGGGCTGCAGGTAAATGATTTATCCAAAAGAGAGCACCTCTGACAGTGCAGCACTCCCTCAGTACTGCACTGGAGCGTCAGCCAAGATTATGTACTCATGTCTCTGGAGTGGGCCTTGAACCCACAACCTTCTGACTTAGAAGTAAAAATGCTACCACTAAGCCAAGGTTGAGGTGGGATAGTTCACTTCCAACTAGCATCCCATTAGCACTTTTTAAACTCACAATGAAAGTACATTAATGGATATGCATACTCACTCTGCAGGAAATTAATAGATGGCATATGTATACAACCTAACAGTATTGTCTTCAAGACAGCAAAAAAACCTTCCACATGACCTTATCATGCTCTCAAATCAGTTTGATAGACAAATAGTACTATATTTATAAAGTGCTACTGATGGTTCATTCTTCCTTATTTGTTGTTCACTGTGCTATTATTAAATAGTTGCAGAAAGCATAACTTTATAGCATAACATTGACAGACTTCACAAGCAGGATATAAGCATGCTCACAACAACTAAATCCCTATTTTGAAATTAGGCTGCAAAAAGGGAGAGCAAAAGAATAAGACAGTACAGGTTCACCAACATGGCACTTTCAGATGTATCCAATATAGATTATTCTATGGGAATGAGTGCCTGCTGCCAAGGGTGATTCCCTACCTTGCCTGATCACATTGCTGAGATCATGCATACTCACTCTGCAGGAAATTACAAGCCCAAATTCACATTTTACAATTTTATGATATACCTCCTTTCTTCAGTTTTGTTTTAAAATTCTTTTCATCTTTGTTTCTACTTTCATTCTGTGGGTCTGTTTTTCCCATTTTTATCTTCTTCTGTTGTTGTGCCTCTTTCTCTGTGTAGCTCTTTATCTGTTCCTCTATATTTCTTTAGCTTCACAGTTATTTATTTTGCTGTTTTTCTGGCATTTTTCTTTCTCTTGTTGCTATTTCCTTTACTTCACAGCTTTTTGTTTCTACCTGTGTCATTCTTTATGTCAGCCTCTACTTTTTCTCTTTGTAGTTATATTTTGTGATTATCAATCTTATTTCAAGTAGAAGTCTACACCGACTCTGCCACAACACTCGAGATCACACAGAAAAGAATTTTTAAAATTAAAATGGAACCAAATACTTGCACTACAATATGTGAATGGTATCATTCATAAAACTGTGTCATACCACAAAGTATGATTTATGGTACTTTATACATTCCTTCATAAATGTAACTCTGCTGAACAGCTTCAATTGTTGGGCTATGAGCCATCTAACCACATATTTAATATTCACAGCTAAATAAAAGAAATTTTTTGATTTCTCAAAAATATTTTACAGATGTACAAAGCCTTCCTCTAGTGTGTGAAGTTTTTTGTCAGGTATCTCATCATCCAGCTAGTAATATTTTCATTAAGTCTGTTATAATGGGCTTGATTTTAAAAGGGCGGCGGGACGGCAGCGGGGAGGTCAATGGGCGCGCAGCAAACCCGAATAATAAAAACTTACCGTTCCCCACGCGATCGTAACTTAATTAGTGCCCCTTAACCTTGTTTCGGGGTTTGCCATCGGAAAGCTGTGCAGTGGGCGGACTGCACACCCGCATGACAGGCTGTCAGCTGGAGTGTCTAGATTTAAAGGGCCAATGCTCCAATGGATTTTGCTGGAGCAAAGAGCAAGAAGACCCAATGGAGCAACACAGGGGCAAGGCTGCTCCAAGATTCAGTGATGCCTCACTTCAGCTGCTACTGGCCAGGGTGAGGAGGACGAGGGAACTATTTTACACCGGCCCTGTCTCTGCCACCAAGAAGGCCTGGCTCAAGGTGGCAGAGAAGGTCACCAGCAGGAGCAACATATCCCGCACCTGGGTCCAGTGCAGGAAGTGTTTCAATGACCTAACTAGGTCAGCAAAAGTGAGTACACTTGCTGATTCTCCTACATTCCATGTTCCGCCCCCCTCCCAACTCATTCTGCACTGCCAAGACTACTCCATCACATCACTCCTCACACCCTCTTAAGGCTCATCCTCAACTTATCTGCACTTCCTGAGCACTTCTTCACCTCCCCATTTGTGACCCACCACTACCACTCCCCAATGTTCATCCAATGTGATGTCTCTGTCTTATACTCACCTTATGATGCACCTCTTTCATGGTCAGCCTCACCCAAAGCAATGCATTCATCGTATGGCCACTTCACCATCACTCACTCACACGTCTGTACTTTCTCCCCTTCTAGAAGAGAGCTCAAAATGCATGCGAGAGGGCGAGGACTGGAGGGGGCCCACAACAAATAGTGGTCCTCACAGACGCGGAGCAGGAGGCCCTGGGGATCAGCTGCACCCTTGAGTGCCTGTCCATTGGGGACGCTGAGACTGGTACTCCACAAACGTCTGGTGACACAACTTTAACATTCACCACACACAATATAAATTGATGTTAGCAATGATTGGCATGTTGAACACCTCAGTATGCTCATCGCAACATGACACATCTGTGATGATGCTTAATATTGCCTTCTGTTCTCTTTTAGGCCCTTCATTGACTGCAGTGACGGGAGAGGGCGATTCCTCAGAGGACCTGCCGGCCTCTGAGGGTGCACCGTCAAATCTTAGCGAGTCATCCACCAGCGCAGATACGCACACCTCGGTGGATCCTAGTAGTCAGTTAGTTGGGTTGGCACCTGTTGAGTCACCACACACATATGAGCACGAGCAGACACTGGTGGCAGGGGCAGCTGTGGAGAGTCCGCATCGGTGGACGCACTCCTCTCCAGGCTCTGCTCAGCTGGACGCAGATGCTGAACCCCAGGGGCCATCGTTTAAAAGGAGAATGATCAAGGCACAGCAGCACATTTGCAAGGTACTGGAACAGGTGCCACGCACACTCTCCACAATAGCGCAGAGGATGGAGGAGTCCAACTCCTGCATTAATGAAATGGTACGGGAGGGAATCTCTGAGATAGTGTCAAAGGGTTGTGAGCAACTGTCTGAGACAGTGTCACACGTAACTGCTAAAATGTCTGAGATATTGTCGCTGGTAACTGCGGAAATGTCTGAGATAGTGTCACAGGTAAGTGCGGGAATGTCTGCGATGGAGAGAATGCTAGCCTTCATTGAACTTCCAGCACAGCTCACAAATGAGTCCATTCAGGCCCTGACAACGGCCGTTCAGGCTCACGGTGAACAACATTCTGCCGCCTTAAACAGGCAGTCAGAAACTTTACAACTGGGCTTCCAAGGCATCAGACATGTCCTCCAAACTGTTCTCCAGCAGGGTGGTAGGAGTAATGTGGGCCTGGCCTAGGAGGGGGATGATGGCGAAAGGGGACATGGAAGTGGGGATGCCACTCAAAGCGCTCCCATGTCTCACCCATTGCCCCCCTCTCAACCAGTACCCGCAATACTGCCTCCCCTCCAGGTGACTGAGTCAGCCCCTGCACACGTGCAGGTGGAGCAGTCTTTGGAGGGGCCCTCACGGGCTCCAAAACCCAAGAGGCGTAGGCCAAAAGCATCCAAACAGTCCAGGCAGGGACATGAGCAACCTGCCATTACCTCTGCTGCAGACATAGGGGATGCACCACGTAGAAGCGGTAGGAAGAAAAAGGCTAAGGAGTTTGATCATGAAGGGTATGCACAAGGGTGTCTGACAGACTGTCATGTTTTTCATTTATATTTGGTTTTTGTTAAAGTCCCATTAAATGTTATCATTCTCACCACTACTGCCACGTCTTGCCCACTCTTGGCCCTTTCATGTGCTTCACCATGAACGGTGACATTTGATGCCATCCAGTGGGTCACTTTACAGTCGGTGTTTGTGTAGTTGCAGGACTGTTTTGCGCAGGGGTGTGGGGGGATGGTGTTGGCGCTGGTCTTTCCAGGTGGTGTGAGGACTGGACTTTTCTCACTTTCTGATCTTACGAGAATTGTTCACATATGAGTGACTCCCTGGCCTCACGAACAGCCAGGTGAGCCATTGCTCTGCCCATGGGTTCATCCTGCTCCTCCTCAAGGTGAATGGCAGATGTAGATGGTAGATGAGGGCATGGGGCCTCATCAACCGGTACCCCTCTCTATTGCGCCATGTTGTACAGGACACAACACACTACTATAATGCGACCTACTCTCGCTGGTGCGGATTGAAGCGTTCCCCAGGTTGATCGAGGCACTGAAATTGCGTCTTCAGCAATCCTATCGCATGTTCAATTATATTCCATTCGCAACCCCTCAAATAATGAAGGAGTCCGAGCCCGCATGCAGCAAGGCCTGGACAACATCCAGGCTTGGGCTGATAAGTGGCAAGTAACATTCGCGCCAGACAAGTGCCAGGCAATGACCATCTCCAACAAGAGAGAGTCTAACCACCTCCCCTTGACATTCAACGGCATTAACATCGCTGAATCCCCCACCATCAACATCCTGGGGGTCACAATTGATCAGAAACTTAACTGGACCAGCCATATTAATACTGTGGCTACGAGAGCAGGTCAGAGGCTGGGTATTCTGTGGCGAGTGACTCACCTCCTGACTCCCCCAAAGTCTTTCCACCATCTACAAGGCACAAGTCAGGAGTGTGATGGAATACTCTCCCCTTGCCTGGATGAGTGCAGCTCCAACAACACTCAAGAAGCTCGACACCATCCAGGACAAAGCAGCCCGCTTGATTGGCACCCCATCCACCACCCTAAACATTTATTCGCTTCACCACCGGTGCACAGTGGCTACAGTGTGCACCATCCACAGGATGCACTGCAGCAACTCGCCAAGGCTTCTTCGACAGCACTTCCCAAACCCGCGACCTCTACCACCTAGAAGGACAAGGGCAGCAGGCACATGGGAACAACACCACCTGCACGTTCCCCTCCAAGTCACACACCATCCCGACTTGGAAATACATCGTCGTTGGGTCAAAATCCTGGAACTCCCTTCCTAACAGCACTGTGGGAGAACCGTCACCACATGGACTGCAGCGGTTCAAGAAGGCAGCTCACCACCACCTTCTCAAGGGCAATTAGGGATGGGCAATAAATGCTGGCCTCGCCAGTGATGCCCACATCCCATGAACGAATAAAAAAAAAAGACCTGGTGGTGTGTGGCTGTCGTTGTATCGACACTGTTGCTCGCTGATGGAGTTCCTCAGAGGTGTCATGAGCCACGTGTGCAGGGGATATCCCTTGTCCCCGAGGAGCCAGCCCTTAAGGGCGTTCGGTGCATGGAAGAGGCCCGGGATGTTGGATTCCCTCAGAATGAATGAATCGTGGCAGCTGGCAGGGAATCTGGCGCACACATGAAGAAATATTTTGCAGTGGTCACAAACGAGCCGAGCGTTGACGGAGTGATAACCCTTTCTGTTGATGAACAGTCCTGACTCATGTGGAGGTGCTCGGATTGCTAATGCGTGGAATCGATTGCACCCTGCACCCATGGGAAGCCAGCCACAGAGTGGAATCCCTCTGCCCTCTCCGTCTGGCTGAGGTTGTCCATGGGGAAATTGACGTATTGCGAGGTTTTGCGAAACAAGCCGTCGGTGACCTGCCTTATGCACTTGTGTGCAGATGATGGAGAGACCCTGGCGATGTCACCGGTGGCAGCCTGGAATGATCTGGAGGTGAAGAAGTTGAGGCTTTAACAGCGACGGGTAATGAGATGCCGCCAGGCCCAGCTGCGAGCAGCTCGGCATGATGGAGGCTTCAGATGTCTGCGACCACCTGGCAACTCACTCTCAGCCTGCATCAGTATGCACTGCTCCTCAGAGAGGTCCAGGAAGCTCAGCCTCGGTCTATGGACCTTCTGACGAGGGTAGTGCCTCCTGCGACGTCACTCTCTCTGTTCCCCTCTGTGCTCTGGTGCAGCACTGTGTTGTGGAGCTTCAAGTGGCGGAAGTGCACGCCGTGCCTGGCGAGGATGGTGATGTTGTTCCTCCTCGGATGTACTGGTGAATGCAGCCATCGCGCTCCCCATCCTGATGGTATCAGTTTGAGGGGGTCCAAAAAGTTGGTAAATATGTGTAAACAGAACAATTCTTAGTGGAAACCAAGAATTCTCAGTCTAACACAAAGATCTCCCAGCCAAAAGTTTGTCTGAGAGAACTGAGTGCCCTGCTGCAATAACTCACCTTTTATCCCCACCTGTCAAACAGGCATTTAAATGTTCAAATGGCTGCCGACTGAAACACGACTCATTCATCATGGCATGTTTCACACAGCACTGGAAACACACTGAGGCAGCGTTGAAATTGCTTGACTTCACTCTTAATTAGAATAATGTACATTTCAAGTACTTGAATTCCTTGTTTAAATATCGTACCAACGGCTTTAATTGCCGGCAGGATTTCCGGGTTCGGGAACGGTGCACGCACCCAAATGACTATGGGTTGTGCGTGTTCTTAGGCGTGTTGGAGCTGGGATTTCTGTCCGCTTCTGGAAATCCCGATTTTCATCGCCCCCCCGCCCCCAACGCACCCGCAGTTCCGGTTTAAAATCAAGCCCAATGTCTCTTGAGATTACATTCTTTCAGCACCACAACAGTATCATGACAAAAAGAAACAGATTTCACAAAAAATAGTACATTAGTTCCTAATTATCTTGAGAGGTCTACCATTCACAGTCAACATTTCTTTTTCTTACTGGATAACATGGTTGGGGAAGCATGCTTCATGTTACTATTGCCACTATGCACATCTGGTATTTCCTAATATCTCAGTAGTCTTATTCTGAGGATAATACATCACAGGTTATGCAGAGGAAGGACATAACAGGCTGATGAAGTAGGAGTGATTTTCTGAGGATAGACCTAAGAATTAATTTGTATGACATCCGATTGCTTTAAACTGTTGCTGGATGGAGTAGGAAAAATGTTCTGTTCTGTAGAATTGCCATTGTCACCATAATACACACATGAAAATAAATTAATATGCTATTTCTAATTGAAATACTAATCCATAGTTTGAAACTGGTGGAAATGGAACTCGGCCACAAATTTGCCCTAAAATAGGCATTGTCATTTTAAATACGGAGAGAATGCTGAGTCGAATACTATGATCTTAGTTGGAACTGGATAAATGTGCAATAAAACAAACATCTGCATCAGTTCTTTCTATTCCTCACAGCAGCACAATTACATACACCATCATTAAATGCCATGGCTATTCAACAAGTGCTGACAGCCAATAATCTTCTTTCTGGATGTCATCCCCTTCGTATTGCCAAACATATTTTCTAGTATCGATAATGATGGTGTGCAAGATCTTAAAATTACAGTTGTGCACTCCATGCTTTTCAGTACAGTGGAGATTAACAGTATTTCGATTAAAGACACTGGCAAAAAAAAATGAGCACTGTGAGAAGTGCAGCCCTTCCCCTGCTCAATTTTAGCTAACCTACTTTCAGAAAAACTGAATTGTGTGCATATAGTTTGATCATAAAATCCTATTCAGTGTTTGTTGTGAAAAATGGGGCAAAGACACAGTTCGAGATAAAGCTGCTGTTTTTTTTTTAGGTACGCTACCTGCTTGTTAAGAGATGATTATGTTGTAACAATAAATTGGGAATGTAAAGATGCCACAATATGTTCTGAACATAACAATCACCAATAGGTAACAAAGAACACAACCAAATGTGGCTTTGTCTCATTTTCAGGTGAACCCCCATAACTGTATCAATTGAAGATCTATGCTTATTACTCAAACCTAGCACAAAGCAGAACCCCGATGAAATGCCATCAACCTGAAACGATGTCCCTACCTTCCTCTCTCCACAAATACTTAATTCAGTGCTCCTATATAACTGCCGCTTTATTGCTGGCATTTAAATCTGTTTCTGTAAATTAATTCTCTGAAGGTTATATCACCAAAGCCAATCAGAATTTTCTCTCAACTCAACGGAGCAGTGAATGATATAAGTTGATAAGAAACCAAAAGAACAAGCATTTGCACACATACCCATGTCACAGCAAGTGTACATCAAAATACAATCATAAGAACATAAGGAAAATCCATGATGAGAAAAAGCAATTCATCCATTGTTGCTTATCCCTCTGGTATCCAAACTCTCCTATTATAGAATCCAGCTGTATTCTGAACCTCCCTAATATTTCTGTCTCTACTACTCCCCCTCGCACATTCTAAACCCTCCCATTCTAAAGACTTTTAGTAAATAATTTCTTCCTAATATTCTTTTCCTAGGTTTAACCTTATCTATACCATGTAATATTTTCTATACCTCAATGACGTCTCCCCCACCCTACTACTCCCTTCCCTTCTTAACCAATTTGGCTCAGTGGTAGTCCTCTTGCCTACTAAATCAGAAGGTTATAGGTTCAAGCCCCACTCCAGGACTTGAATACATAATTGAGGCTGTCATTTCAGGAGTGTGCTGCACTGTTGGAGGTGCTGTCTTTCAGATGAAATGTTAAACCAAGAGCTTGCCTCCCTGTTTAGGTAGATCTGATAGCATTATTCAAGATGTGGAGATGCCGGTGATGGACTGGGGTTGACAATTGTAAACAATTTTACAACACCAAGTTATAGTCCAGCAATTTTATTTTAAATTCACAAGCTTTCGGAGACTTCCTCCTTCCTGAGGAAGGAGGAAGTCTCCGAAAACATTTGCCTGAGGAAGGAGGAAGTCTCCGAAAACATTTGCCTGAGGAAGGAGGAAGTCTCCGAAAGCTTGTGAATTTAAAATAAAATTGCTGGACTATAACTTGGTGTTGTAAAATTGTTTACAAGCATTATTCAAAGAAGAGTAATAGAGTTCTCCTGGTGTCTGAGCCAAAAACAGTTTATCTGGTCATTTTATGGGACCTTGCTGTGCATAAATTTGCCAACAAACTAGCATGCTAGTGTTACATTCTTCAAAAATTCTACTTCTAATAGAGTTTCCAATAAAAGTATGTTGGAAAAGTGAGGATGACATAAAGACAACTTAACAAAGGCAATTTGATGAACGATTCAGGAGATGACATGATTGCCTAATGAAATAAAACATTTTAAGCAGCTTAGTGGCTCAGCAGGTTGGTATTTTATTATGCTACACTTTGTAGTAGCAAGTTGAGAGTTTAGGAAAGACAAAAGTAGTCAGAGAGGGAGTCAAACTGCTGCATTGTTGTGCATTTCATCAACAAAGATTAAGGGGGCAATTTTAACTTGCCGAAATCAGTGTTAACGTGGTGGTAACCGCCTCAAAATGGGGTTGGTATACTTACCGCCCCATTAATGCCGATGCTCTGCCCACTGTCATTTTGAGAGGGGACGATGTATCTGCCCTTTTCAGGTGGGAGGCCTCTTTTATTATGCAAATCGGGGTTCAATGACATACATGGGACCCGCTTGCCATTATAGGACAGAACTGGTTAGAGCGTGCGCCATGCATTCTCCAACAAGTCTCATTGGCGATACAGCCGAAGAAACCCCAGAAATGTAAGTTTTATATTATTTTTGTGGGGCCAGGAAGAACAGGAATGCTTCTTCAAGCCCCACAAAAATAATCTGGCCCGCTGCTGCCGCCTTGGGCTCCCCTCTTCCAGTGATCGCGAACCCTCTCTTCTCCCTCTCCCTCCACCTCCCCCTCCCCCCTCCCCCTAAGATATCACCTTGAAGCACGATTTAGTACTTTGAATGGATGCATGTGACAGTCCTTGATATATCCTGTCACGGGGTTAAAAAAAACACTGACACAACTGAAAGGTTGACTGATTCTAAAGAACAAAATGAAAAGGAAACAAAAACAAAAAATGAGGATTAAGAAGATTATGTGAAATCAACAGAGAAAGATTGTTAATTGATCTGTAATGGGAGTAAAATCCCTGAATGTTGGGTTAGAAAGCTACAGCACAGATCAGTAGGCATTGGCTGAGGAAATAAAATATTTTTCATTCCAATTTCAAGCATTGACAGTTTTTCCTTAACTGTTACTCTTTACGATTTTTTGATGAAATAATATTTGAAGTGAAATGCTCAATCTGTAGGCTGTTAGATTAAATTTTAAGAACCCAGGTATAAACAATTCATAATATCCTGCAATGCTTCACCTGGCAGTGTTGTGGTTTTAACCCTACTGCTGCTATATTATGTATGGGTCCCCAAATCATAAAATTCTCAAGCGCTGCAAGACCCCAAAATCCCAATTTTAATGGGGGCCAAATGAGATTGCTTAACTTTCCTACAACCTCTTAAATTTCAAATATTGACATGGGGGAAAACATTAAAATCACACAAGGAACTAGACAAATGGCCTTTACTGTAAGGCTGGAAAAATACAGATGAGGAGGGCTAATCTCATCTTAGCTCATCCAACCAGAAAAACCCTAAAATCCTCCCTCTGAAACATCAAATTGTTACGACCATAACTAAAGTCACAAAAGACATCCTCTCTGACTGTGACAGTGGTGCATTATCCCTCCTCTCTGCTGCCTTTTACATGGTCAATCATACCATCCTCCTCCTCCTCCAATGTCTTTCTGCTGTTATCCAGATCAGTGGGATTGCCCTAACTAGGTTCTGCTCTTACCTATCTGATTGTTGCGAAAACATTTCCAGTAATGTCTTCTCTTCCCTGACCTGCATCGTTACTTCTATCATCCCCCCACCCCACCCAAGGATCTATCTTTGTCCCCCTCATCTTCATCTACATCATTCGCTGACACAGGGCCAGCTTCCGTCATAACTCGTCCTCCCTCAACTCTTCCATTGTCTCAGGCTGAACCAGACTGTTTTAAATACTCAGCATTCTATTGGGCCCTAAGCTGAGCTGCCAATCCAATGTACTCTTCATCACAAAGACCACCTATTTCCATATTTGTGACATCGCCCGCCCACACCCCTGCCTCAGATCATCTGCCACTAAAACCCTCATCCATGCCTTTGTCACCTCAGACTTGACTATACTAATTCTCTCTGGCCGGCCTCCCATCTTCCATGCTCTGTAAATTTTAGCTCATCCAAAATTTCCCTTCCCTTATCCCATCCTGCACTAAGTCCCGCTCCCCAGTCCCCATGCTCTGCAATTCCCTCCATTAAACCCTCCACTTCTCTACTTCTCTCTCTTTTAAGACCCTACTTATAACCACCTCTTTGACTAAACTATTGGTCACCCTCCTAATCTCTCCTTCTTTGGCTTGGCATCCATTTTTGTCTGATTACACTCTGTGAAGCTCCTTAGGCTGCTTTCCACAATAAAGATTTTTTTTTATTCGTTCATGGGATGTGGGCATCGCTGGCGAGGCCAGCATTTATTGCCCATCCCTAATTGTCCTTGAGAAGGTGGTGGTGAGCCGCCTTCTTGAACACCTGCAGTCCGTGTGGTGAAGGTTCTCCCACAGCGTTGTTGGAAGTGAGTTCCAGGATTTTGACCCAGCGACGATGAAGGAACAGCGATATATTTCCAAGTCGGGATGGTGCATGACTTGGAGGGGAATGTGCAGGTGGTGTTGTTCCCATGTGCCTGCTGCCCTTGTCCTTCTAGGTGGTAAAGGTTGCGGGTTTGGGAGGTGCTGTCTAAGAAGCCTTGGTGAGTTGCTGCAGTGCATCCTGTGGATGGTACACACTGCAGCCGCTGTTCACCGGTGGTGAAGGGAATGAATGTTTAGGGTGGTGGATGGGGTGCCAATCAAGTGGGCTGCTTTGTCCTGGATGGTGTCGAGCTTCTTGAGTGTTGTTGGAGCTGCACTCATCCAGGCAAGTGGAGAGTATTCCATCACACTTGTGACTTGTGCCTTGTAGATGATGGAAAGGCTTTGGGGAGTCAGGAGGTGAGTCATTCGCCGCAGAATACCCAGCCTCTGATCTGCTCTTGTAGCCACAGTATTAATTTGGCTGGTCCAGTTAAGTTTCTGGTCAATGGTGACCCCTAAGATGTTGATGGTGGGGGATTCAGTGATGTTAATGCCGTTGAATGTCAAGAGGAGGTGGTTAGACTCTCTCTTGTTGGAGATGGTCATTGCCTGGCACTTGTCTGGCACGAATGTTACTTGCCACTTATCAGCCCAAGCCTGGATGTTGTCCAGATCTTGCTGCATGCGGGCTCGGACTGCTTCATTATCAATAAAAATGTTATATAAGTACAAGTTGTTGCTGTTTCTTAAATGATTTCAGGGCTTTCACCTTCATTTCTCTACACAGAAGTCCATTCGCTACATTGTTCACCCTGTGCGAGCAAAAATTAGTGACATCAGTCCTAAATTTGCCTTTTACTAGTTTGAACCTATATTCCCTTGTACTATTCTCAATTTGATTTGAAGTAATTCTGCCCTACCATTTATTATCTTATGCATCTCCAAAAGATCACCTCTTTCAAGACTAAAAAGTCCAATTTTCTACAGTTCTCTCAGACCTCCATCAGTCGGAGACAGCCTCATGTCCTTTGCTGAACTCCTTTCAGGGCTTAAATGTCTCCCTTCCCCTGTGTCTCGGTGACCAGAACTGGACACAGTACTCAAGTTGTGGCCTGACCAGAGGAGTATACAGTTTGAACAAGACTTCCTCTAAGTTGTACTCTATCGTATATTAGCATTGTATTTGCTTTGATTTAGCACCTTTTACCCTTCAATCACAAACAAAGGTACTAAAAAATTATTAAAATTATGTGGCATAAAATTTGTGAAATGAGCACATTTGCATCAAAGCAAAAAAATGCATTTTTTCATTTTTTTCAAGTGGAGATGCATTTTTCTGTGGTTTGTAGAATCTTTTGCGTTGCCACATTTATTTTACATGAAGGAGAGAAAGTAGTGACTGGAATGACATTTAATTTTAGAGATCTATTTATCACAGTCACTGTGAAATAAAGGCCCTGATATTTAAGGAGAGGTGGGGAGGGCGCAGGGGAACACTGTTGCATGGGGGAAACCCAGAAATCCCGAGAACAGGGAGGTCCTGCTGAATCTAACGGCAAGACCACATTATCATTTTTTTATTCCGTTGCCCACCTGCCAGCCAGATTGTCAGGCCGGCCAGCTGCCAGGCGGGAAAGCCAACGGCAGAAGGCCGCAGCCAAGGACCGTTGGGAACTTTCCCCAGCATTCAGGAAAGATCAGGGCTTGGTGGGGCGGTCGGGGTGGGGGGTAGCGGGGGGTGGGGGAGGGCGGTCGGAGCCCGGCAATCGGGAGGGAAGGAGGGAGGGAAATAAATGCGAAGAGGCTGTTTCCCCGGCTGGACAGTCTAGGACTAGATAAGGAGTCGGCCATTTCAGGCCAATATGAAGAAAAATTTCTTCACTCAGACAGTTGTGAATCTTTGAAATTCTACCCCAGAGGGATGTAGATGCTCCGTCGTTGAGATCAATAGATTTTTGGACACAAAGGGAATCAAGGGATATGGGGAAAGAGCAGGAAAGTGGAGCTGAGGTAGAAGATCAGCCATGATCTTATTAAATGGTGGAGCAAGCTCGTGGGGCCGTATGGCCTGCTGCTGCTCCTATTTCTTATGTTCTTATGAAAGATCGGGGCTTGGTGGAGAGGGGCTTTCAGAGCCTCTCCACTGCAGGACACACAGACGCCTCACAACCCGCCACTGTAAAAATGGCGGCAGGCACTTGCACAGTCAGTTGGGGTCACTTTTTGCAATTTTTAATGTTTAAACCCCGCCCCCGCCACCATCTCCCACCCGTTGTGAGGGGGTTAATATCGACCCCAAAGTGTTCCATAGTGAAGGTAGTGTTTTGTATGTGATGCAAGGCCAATTCGACCATGATGCCTCATTGTTACTTTGCACACAGCATTAAGAAATGCCCAAAATAAATTAAAATAACCTGAAATCTTTACTAAGTCATAAAGTGACATTTCATTCTATCTATAAAAATTGATAAATCAGAACTTCAAGGCAAAAGTAAGGGAGATTGCTGTGGCAGGGACATCAACACACTTCTGAAAAGTTAAATTCAGTGCTTTGGTGATTACTTCATGTTTTTGAGCTTTGGACTTTCACATACTTTCAGTTGATGCGGTTTTTAATCCGCTATATGCAAAGTCATCCATTAAAATTAATATTTTTTGGCTCACTGCAGTTCTAGTTTACAGCTGAAGGATTATTAATTTAAAGCAAATATTTGCTCAAATACCAATTAATTTTCATGCATTCTACAGTGTTCACTCAGCAGCAGTTACGAAAAGGGAATCATTTTCTTTTTTTAAAATTCGTTCATGGGATGTGGGCATCGCTGGTGAGGCCGGGATTTATTGTCCATCCCGAATTGCCCTTGAGAAGGTGGTGGTGAGCCGCCTTCTTGAACCGCTGCAGTCCGTGTGGTGACGGTTCTCCCACAGTGCTGTTAGGAAGGGAGTTCCAGGATTTTGACCCAGCGACGATGAAGGAACAGCGATATATTTCCAAGTCGGGATGGTGTGTGACTTGGAGGGGAACGTGCAGGTGGTGTTGTTCCCATGTGCCTGCTGCTCTTGTCCTTCTAGGTGGTAGAGGTCGCGGGTTTGGGAGGTGCTGTCGAAGAAGCCTTGGCGAGTTGCTGCAGTGCATCCTGTGGATGGTACACACTGCAGCCACAGTGCGCCGGTGGTGAAGGGAGTGAATGTTTAGGGTGGTGGATGGGGTGCCAATCAAGCGGGCTGCTTTGTTCTGGATGGTGTCGAGCTTCTTGAGTGTTGTTGGAGCTGCACTCATCCAGACAAGTGGAGAGTATTCCATCACACTCCTGACTTGTGCCTTGTGGATGGTGGAAAGACTTTGGGGAATCAGGAGGTGAGTCACTCGCCACAGAATGCCCAGCCTCTGACCTGCTCTTGCAGCCACATTATTTATATGGCTGGTCCAGTTAAGTTTCTGGTCAATGGTGACCCCCAAGATGTTGATGGTGGGGGATTCAGCGATGGTAATAATGTTGAATGTCAAGGGGAGGTGGTTGGACTCTCTCTTGTTGGAGATGGTCATTGCCTGGCACTTGTCTGGCGCAAATGTTACTTGCCACTTATCAGCCCAAGCCTGGATGTTGTCCAGGTCTTGCTGCATGCGGGCTCGGACTGCTTCATTCTTGACACAGACATTTCAGGTCTTGCATTGTAGCACATTTTTGGGGAATGTTTATAAATGATGCACATTTCAAATTTTGTTTTTGCTGTTCGTCGAATAACGTCATGGGATCTTTTACATCCACCCAAGAGGGCACACGGGGCTACGGTTTAATGTCTCATCCAAAAGGCTGCACGTCCAACAGTGCAACACTCTCTTAGTACTGCACTGAAGTGTCAGCCTAGATTATGTGCTCATGTCTCTCGAGTGAGGCTTGAACCTTTAACCTTCTGAGTCAGAGGTAATAGTGCTGCCACTGAGCCACAGCTGGCATGAGAATTCCTAATTCAATGTCATACAGGAGTGATGTGATTTCTAAGTCAACCTCATGGAATTTAAGTACATAAGCAACCTGAACTAAAGTTGAGCAGCTAGGCCAATGTTTTGTAATGCCAAATGGGGAAATCTTTAGAATCATAGAAACTTACGGTGCACACGGAGGCCATTCGGCCCATCGTGTCTGTGCCGACCAAAACAGAACTATCCAGCCTAATCCCACTTTCCAGCTCGTGGTCTGTCGCCTTGAAGGTTACAGCACTTGGAAATCATAGAATCATAGAAAGGTTGCAGCACGGAATAAGGCCATTTGGCCCATTGAGTCCCAGTCGGCTCAATGCAAGAGCAATCCAGCTAGTCACACTCCCCTGCCCTACCCCCATAGCCCTGCAAATTTTTTCCTTTCAAGTACTCATCCAGTTCCCTTTTGAAGGCCATGATTGAATCTGCCTCAACCACCACCTTGGGCAGTGCATTCCAGATCCTAACCATTCGCTGTGTAAAAATGTTTTTCCTCATGCCAGCTTTGATTCTTTTGCCAATCACCTTAAATCTATGACCTCTGGTTCTTGACCCTTTCGCCAATGGGAACAGCTTCTCTCCATCTATTCTGTCGAGACCCTTCATGATTTTAAATACCTCTATCAAATCTCCTCTCAATCTTCTCTATTCCAAGGAGACCAACCCCAGCTTCTCCAGTCTGTCCACGTAACTAAAGTCTCTCATCCCTGGAATCATTCTAGTAAACCTTTTCTGTACCCTCTCTAAGGCCTTCACATCTTTCCTGTTGACCGGAGATCACCGGTTACGATTATTGGCTTAGTACACAGAGGAGACGGTCAATTCTCTCTTAATTCTCAATTCGCTTTATTAACATTATTGGATAATGTACATACCGCTTATACGTCTGGTTAGATATCGGCATGCAGTTTACAGCAGGTTATACAGTTTTATACCCAAACTCGGATTTAAATGCACACCCACTAGGTTTCTCTGACTAACATTCCCTGAGTGGTCACAGAATAGAAAGGATATTATATTACCTGGAAAGGAGAGCCGACACTGGCCAGGCATTCCGTTCTCTCTCTCTTGACGTCGTCTCTACGTCCCTGATGTAGTCTCTACGTCCCTGACGTAGGGTCCCTACTTCTGCGATGGTTAGTCTCCGGAGTCTCGCGCACATACACCTGGCACCAAGCCTGCAATTCTTCAGTTTTAACTCCAAGTCTGTCTTTTCAAATGATGCTGTCTTTCTCCGGTTGGCTTAAAGTTCCTCGAGTGGTCGGTGTCATCCCCTGATTGGCTCTGTTCCAAGGGATTAGGTAGCATCACCTCATTACTCCATTTCTAAATAAGGACTGGTGTCTCATCAGAGCTCCTTTGTCCCTTAGAAGCGGAACGAATTCAAACCGGTTCCGGCCAGCTCAGACCAGTGACTGAACTTCAACATCACTCCTGGCCAACATCACTTCAGTTCAAAGGTCAGTGTCTTTGTTAGCAATTCGAAATAAACTCAGTAGTTTTCTGCAGCCCCTGGCCAACATTCCTAAAGTGCGGTGCCTAGAACTGGATACAATACTCCAGTTGTGGTTGAACCAGTGTTTTATAAAGTTCATCACGACTTCCTTGCTTTTGTACTCTATGCCTCTATTTGCAAAGCCCAGGATCCCGTATGCTTTCTTAACTGCTTTCTCAACCTGCCCTGCCACCTTCAAAGATTTGGGCACATATATCCCCAGATCTCTCTGTTTCTGTACCCCTTTTAAAATTGTGTCTTCTAGTTTATATTGCCTTTCCTCGTTCTTCCTACCGAAATGTATCACTTGGCATTTTTCTGCGTTAAATTTCATCTGCCACGTGTCTGCGCATTTCACCAGCCTGTCTATATCCTCTTGAAGTCTATCACTGTCCTCGTCACTGTTTACTACCCTTCCAAATTTTGAGTCATCTGCAAATTTGGAAATTGTGCCATGTACACCCAAGTCCAAGTCATTAATATGTATCAAGAAAAGCAGTGGTCCTAGTACCGATCCCTAGGGAACACCACTGTACACCTCCCTCCAGTCCAGAAAACACCACTACTCTCTATTTCCTGTTTCTTAGCCAATTTCATATCCATGCTGTTACTGCCCCTTTTATTCCATGGGCTTCAATCTTGATGATAAGCCTATTATGTAGCACTTTATCAAACGCCTTTTGAAAGTCCATATACACCACATCAACCACATTGCCCTCATCTACCCTCTCTGTTAGCTCATTAAAAAACTCTATCAAGTTAGTTAAACACCATTTTCCTTTAACAAGTCCATATTGGCTTTCCCTAATCAATCCACAGTTGTCCAAGTGACTGCTACTTCTGTCCCAGATTATTGTTTCTGAAAGTTTCCCCACCACCGAGGTTAAACTGGCTGGTCTGTGATCGCTGGGTTTATCCTTACACCCTTTTTTGAACAAGGGTGTAACATTTGCAATTCTCCAGTCCTCAGGCACCACCCCCGTATCTAGGGATGTTTGGAAGATTATGTCCAGTACCTCCACAATTTCCACCCTTACTTCCCTCAGCAACCTAGGATGCATCCCATCCGGACTGGGTGACTTATCTCCTTCAAGTACAGCTAGCCTTTCCAGTATTTCCTCTTTATCAATTTTAAGCCCATCCAGTAGCTCAACTACATCTTCCTTTACTGAGACTCTGACAACATCTTCTTCCTGGGTAAAGACAGATGTAAAGTACTCATTTAGAACCTCGGCCATGCCCTCTGCCTCCATGAGTAGATCTCCTTTTTGGTCCCTGATCGGCCTCACCCCTCCTCTTACTACCCGTTTACTGTTTACATGCCTATAGAAGACTTTTGGATTCTCTTTTATGTTTGCTGCCAGTCTATCCTCTCTTTGCCCCTCTTAATTCCTTTTTCACTTCCCCTCTGAACTTTCTATATTCAGCCTGGTTTTCACTTGTGTTATCAACCTGACATCTGTCATACACCCCTTTTTTATGCTTCATCTTACTATCTCTTTTGTCATCCAGGGAGCTCTACCCTACCTTTCTCTCACGTGGGAATGTACCTAGACTGTACCTGAACCATCTCCTCCTTAAAGGCCACCTATTGTTCAATTACAGTTTTGCCTGCCAATCTTTGATTCCAATTTACCAGGGCCAGATCTGTTCTCATCCCACTGAAATTGGCCCTCCTCCAATTGAGTATTTTTACCTTAGAGTGGTCCATGTCCTTTTCCATAGCTATTCTAAACCTTATGATACGATGATAGCTGTTCCCTAAATGCTCCCCCAATGACACTTGCTCCACTTGGCGCCACCTCATTCCAGAGAACCAAGTCCAGCAATACTTCCTTCCTCGTTGGGCCGGAAACGTATTGGTCAAGAGAGTTCTCCTGAATGCACTTCAAAAATTCCTCCCCCTCTTTGCCCTTTATATTATTACTGCCCAGTCTATAGTAGGATAGTTGATGTTCCCCGTTATCACAAATCTATGGCCTTTGCACCTCTCTGTAATTCCCTGCAAATTTGTTCCTCCATCCCCTGCCCACTAGTTGGTGGCCTATAGGATACACCCACTGGTGTAATGGCACCTCTATTAGAACCGTAGAACCAAAGAAAAGATACAGCACAGAAGGGGGCCATTCGGCCCATCGTGTCCAGGTCGGCTCGATGAACAACCAGGTGCCCATTCTAATCCCACCTTCCAGCACCCGGTCCATAGCCCTGCAGCTTACAGCACTTTAGGTGCAGGTCCAGGTACTTTTTAAAAGAGTTGAGGGTCCCTGCCTCTACCACCAATTCGGACAGCGAATTCCATATACCCACAACCTTCTGGGTAAAAAAGTTTTTCCTCATGTCCCCTCTAATCCTTCCGCCAATCAGCTTAAATCTATGTCCTCTAGTTCTTGAACTCTCCACTACAGGAAACAGGTACTTCCTGTCTGCTCTATCTAGGCCACTCATAATTTTGTACACCTCAACCAAGTCTCCCGTCAGCCTCCTCTGCTCCAAGGAAAACAACCCCAGCCTATCCAATCTCTCCTCATAGCTGCAATTTTCAAGCCCTAGCAACATTCTTCTAAATCTTCTCTGCACTCTCTCCAGAGCAATTACGTCCTTCCTGTAATGTGGTGACCAGAACTGCGCACAATACTCCAGCTGTGGCCTTACCAGCATTTTATACAGTTCCATCATTACATCCCTGCTTTTGTATTGTATACCTCGGCTAATAACAGAGAACATTCAAGTCCAAATCATTAGTATATACCACAAACAGCAAGGGACCCAACACTGAGCCCTGTGGCACACCACTGGAAACGGATTTCCATTTGCAAAAACATCCATCGACTTTTACCCTTTGTTTCCTGTTACTGAGCCAATTTTGGATCCAATTCGCCACATTTCCCTGTATCCCATGGGCTTTTACCTTTCTGACCAGTCTGCCATGTGGGACCTTATCAAATGCCTTACTAAAATCCATATAGTGGAGATGCCGGTGATGGACTGGGGTTGACAAATGCAAGGAATCTTACAACACCAGGTTATAGTCCAACTGTTTTATTTGAAAATCACAAGCTTTCGGAGGCTTTCTCCTTCGTCAGGTGAGTGTGGGATCTCACCTGACGAAGGCGAAAGCCTCCGAAAGCTTGTGATTTTCAAATAAAACAGTTGGACTATAACCTGGTGTTGTAAGATTCCTTGCATAAAATCCATATAGACAACATCCATTGCACTACCCTCATCAATCCTCCTTGTCACTTCCTCAAAGAATTCAATCAGATTTGTAAGGCATGACCTTCCCTGAACAAATCCATGCTGACTATCCTGATTAAACCATGCCTTTCCAAGTGACAGTTTATCCTATCTCTCTATTATTTCTTAACTCTAATCAAATAGATTCTGTCCTTGACCCCTCCAGGACATCCTCTCTCTCCAGCATTGCAATATTCTCCTTAATCAATACTGCCACCGCCTCTCCTTTCTTCCCTTCTCTATCTTTCCTGAACACCTTGTATCCAGGAATATTTAGTACCCAATCCTGCCTTTTTTGAGCCAGGTCTCCGTTATCACCACATCATATTCCCATGTGGCTAATTGCGCCTGCAGCTCACCAACCTTATTTACTACACTTTGTGCATTTACACACAGGCACTGCAAACCTATTTTAGACTTTCTTGTACTCTCTCTTAGTCTGTTCCCATCTACTGCCATACTATTTCTTGCTCTAGTGCTCTCTGTCTCTCCCAATTCTTTGTGCACCTTGTTTCTCCTTTCCAATGCTACATTCAGGTGCCCATCCCCCTGCCAAATTAGTTTAAACCCTCCCCCACAGCACTAGCGAACCTCCCCGCGAGGACATTGGTCCCAGCCCTGTTGAGGTGCAACCCATCCGGCCTGTAAAGGTCCCACCTCCCCCAGAATTGGTCCCAATGCCCCAGGAACCTAAATCCCTCCAATCCTGCACCATCTCTCCAGCCATGCATTCATCTGCTCTATCCTCCTATTTCTATACTCTCTAGCACGTGGCACCAGGAGTAATCTAGAGATTACTACCTTAGAGGTCCTGCTTCTTAATCTCTTTCCTAACTTCTTAAAATCTGCCTGCAGGGCCTCATCCCTCTTTCTATCTATGTCGTTGTTACAGAAATGGACCATGACCTCTGGCTGTTCACCCTCCCCCTCTAGAATTTTCTGCAGCTGCTCAGTGACACCCTTGACCCTTGCACCAGGAAGGCAACATACCATCCTGGAATCACGTCTGCAGCTGCAGAAAAGCCTGTCTGTTCCCCTAACTATAGAATCCCCTATCACTATTGCTCTCCTGACCTTTCTCCTCCCCCCGTACAGCTGAGCCACCATGGTGCTGTGGGCTTGGTTGTGGCTGCACTCCCCAGAGGAACCCTCTCTCTCACCAGTATTCAGAACTGAATATTGGTTAGAGAGCGAGATGCCCTCAAGGTTACTCCTGTACTACCTGCCTGGTCCTCCTTGTCTATCTGACGGTCACCCAGTCCCTCTCTGCCTGCACTCTCTTAAGCTGTGGGGTGACCACCTCCAGAAGCGTGCTGTCAACGTAGCTCTCAGCCTCGTGGATGCACTGTAGTGACTCCAGCTGTTGCTTAAGCTCCAATACCAGGAGCTCGAGCTCCTCCAGCTGACGACACTTCTTGCGCCAGTGGTTGTCCAGGACACAGGAAGCGTCCTGGAGTTCCCACATGGCACAGGATGTGCATTCGACGGGACTGAGGTGCCCTGCCATGCCTCAATTTATTATGTTATTAACTAAATTTAACAAAAATAAACTTAAAGTCTTAAAAAAAAATCACTCACCAGCTACTCACCAATCAGCTCTTTTCCTTGTGCTGACATCACTTTCAGTGTTTTGTCACCTCTCACCCTAACCCTCGAGCTCCTCCCGCTCTCCTTCCACACTCGGACTCTCCTTCCACACTGTGCTCACCTCTCTGACTCTCCTCCTGCTCTCGGACTCTCCTTCCACACTGTGCTCACCTCTCGGACTCTCCTCCTGCTCTCGGACTCTCCTTCCACACTGTGTTCACCTCTCGGACTCTCCTTCCGCACTCGGACTCTCCGCCCGCTCTCGGACTCTCCTTTTACACTGCGCTCACCCCTCGGACTCTCCTTTTACACTGTGCTCACCTCTCGAACTCTCCTCCTGCTCTCGGACTCTCCTTTTACACCGCGCTCACCTCTCGGACTCTCCTCCCATTCTCGGACTCTCCTTTTACACTGTGCTCACCTCTCGAACTCTCCTCCCGCTCTCGGACTCTCCTTTTACACTGCGCTCACCTCTCGGACTCTCCTTCCATTCTCGGACTCTCCTTTTACACTGTGCTCACCTCTCGAACTCTCCTCCCGCTCTCGGACTCTCCTTTTACACTGCGCTCACCTCTCGGACTCTCCTCCCATTCTCGGACTCTCCTTTTACACTGTGCTCACCTCTCGAACTCTCCTCCCGCTCTCGGACTCTACTTTTACACTGCGCTTATCTCTCGGACTCTCCTCCCATTCTCGGACTCTCCTTTTACACTATGCTCACCTCTCGGACTCTCCTCCCACTCTCGGACTCTCCTTTTACACTGCGCTCACCTCTTGGACTCTCCTCTCGTTCTCGGACTCTCCTTTTACACTGCGCTCACCTCTTGGACTCTCCTCCTGCTCTTGGTTCTCCTCCCGCTCTCGGACTCTCCTTTTACATTGTGCTCACCTCTTGGACTCTCCTTCTGCTCTCGGATTCTCCTCCTGTTCTCCAACTCTCCTTTTACACCGCGCTCACCTCTCGGACTCTCCTCCCATTCTCGACCTCTCCTTTTACACTGCGCTCACCTCTCGGACTCTCCTTCCGCTCTCGGACTCTCCTTTTACACAATGCTCACCTCTCGGTGCAAGTGCATATCCAAGTACTTTTTAAATGCAATGAGGGTCTCTGCCTCTACCATTCTTTCAGGCAGTGAGTTCCAGACCCCCATCACCCTCTGGGTGAAAAAATTTCTCCTCAACTCCCTTCTAATCCTTCTACCAATTACTTTAAATCTATGCCCCCTGGTTATTGACCTGTCTGCGAAGGGAAATAGGTCCTTCCTATCCACTCTATCTAGGCCCCTCATAATTTTGTACACCTCAATTAAATCTCCCCTCAGCCTCCTCTATTCCGAAGAAAACAACCCCACCCTACCCAATCTTTCCTCCACAGCTAAAATTCTCCAGTCCTGGCAACATCCTTGTAAATCTCCTCTGTACCCTCTCTAGTGCAATCACATCTTTCGTGAGCATATAAGTGGAATTTGTACCCCTGTATGTCGAGCATACATTTCCTATCCATCACACTTCAATGTCACACTGCAAATTTCAGCACCAGACTTAAAAAGAATAAAGAAACAAAAAACTGTTATTTGGAATGTACAATGTGCCCAGTTAATTGAAAACACCTTCATTGATATAAAACAAAGACTCTGAATTTCCTTGGACTTTCTGCTGCTGCACTGCCATAATATATATAATACTCAGATCATTGTAAAACAGCGTATCATCTAGTTTACCATGAGCAATGCAACCGGAGATTTGTTGGTTGATGGCATGTCTAGTGCGTGTTTTCTCAGTCACTCCTGTCCATATGGAAATAGTATTACTAAAAGACAAAGAAAGCAACCATTCTGCATCTACTACAAGGCCAATAATAGCAATAATTTAAATGTCCCATTAAAAGCACGCATATTCACAATGATTTATTTTGCCAGCCCCAAAACAAGAAACAAGTCAATCCTTCTGAAAGACTTCATGCATTTGAACCAGGCAGCTGTATTCTAGCCGTCAAACATTAAAGGCATGCCATAAAATAGCAACTATAAAAGTGGGCAGAACTTATACAAATTTTATGCTATTTAAAGCAAAAGACATAAGATTAAAGTTGAGATGTCATTTGTGTATTTTGTTGTATTTATTCTGTAATTGATTTTCTACTGAAAAATGGCCCTATTTAAACTAAATTATTATAATCGATGGAATATTTTTATACATGGTGTCAACATCAAGCATGGGTTGATGTGAAGTAAAACTCCCTCTGTTATTCCCCTACAATGTTCCTCAACCACAAATTCACCAGAGAGCTCCTTATGGTACAAGCATCTTGATTCAAATTTCTCGCACCAGCCATCTTTGTGATCTGCTAGTGTGACTGCAATTGGTGCAGAACTTTGGACAGTTTTAAGCTTTGAACTTGTGTCTACTTTAAACCAGGGTTGAGACAGCCCAGATAGTTAGTGTAGGACTTTAGTCAACAAAGAGGGAAGACTTTCATCCTATTAGTCTTGAACCAATACGAGATCCAAGCAGTGAGATGTTTCCCAAACCGCTGTGTTACTCAGTACCATTGTTAAATTAATTGCCTTTTAAGAAAAGCACCTTTTAGACCAATGATCTAAAAATATCTCCAACCTTAATAAAAAACAACTCAGTTTATTGTACTTAGATTATGTTGCTTTAATAAAAAAAACTTTTGGTATACATTTCAGATCATAGTTCATTTTAAAGTGAACTTTTTGTTTGGAGGTCTTCACGGTGTATTAAATGTACATCAGCCCAGAATTTGCTGGAGCAGGGCTTTGCACAGCATATCCTGTTAGTTAGAATTGTTCCTGCACCCTTCAGCTCAAAAATATTTTGCCCACAAAGTTGCTGGAATTGCGAGAGCAACAGGGCATCTGGGACCTTGGTGAACAACTGAAAACTGATGATATTAAAGGATTGAGAAATAAACAGAGGAAGGACTGAGAAGGAGGGTGAATTAGAGTGGGTGAATTCAATGTCAAATCAGGTAGAGAAAGAGAAATAAAGAGAGGGAAAGAAAAATTGGATTAAGAAAGAGAGAAATAAGAGACAGAAAGGAAAAGTAAAAAAATAAATAAATCTCCAACAGCAATTCACAACATGAAGGAATGAGACTCCACACTTTTAATTGTTCACTTCTGGGCAAGAGAGGTTGATTGGCAGTCATTAACAATGATAACATTGTTAAAAGGGTACTTACACTGTTAATTGCTAGACTTAACTTTCTGTGATGAGGTTAATGGGCAATTAATATGCAAATGCAGCAACTTCATGAAAATCACAGGAAGGTTAAGGGCGAGATGCCATTTGCACGAAGCTACTGGCGGAGTGGCACAAATCGGTCAGCAACATGTGGTGATTTGCAATTCACGGGGTGTCTCTTCACCACAAGTTGCTGGGCAATTTGCACATTAATAACGGCGTCACACGTCATTATTTTTTCAGCAAATTCTAGGCCAACGTGTATCTGTGTCTAATTGGCTTGGATTATGGACAAGGGAAGTGTGGGTCAGCTGCTGAACAAATCCAAACAATTAATAGTGGCAATTTCAACTTTTGAGAAACCATAGCACATAATGTAGAACACGTGCAACATTGAAAGATATGAACTAAATCAGTGTATGCACATATATACAGTATATGATAACAAGAGAGCTCCAATTGTGATGATTTCTATTTTGTGTTGTTTGTGTAGATAAAAAACTGCTTACTAATAGTTCATCAACTTTTGGGAACAATGGATAATTTTTGTTTCTTTATATCCCAGGGGGAGTATCAGGAATACGAGCCAGAGGCATGAGGCACAATGTGACCACCAAGATTAAAAAACACTCTTTGGTATAAAATGTAACTGTCTTCTATTGATCCAATGATTCCTTAACTTTTGTTATTTTATTATACAGTGTAAAAGGACCCTTTGTTAGCCATACTGTTGTTATACAATTTTAACTGCCATGGTTCATTTCACTGAATCCCTCCCACTGAAATGAGACCTTGACTTTGTAGAGATGGCATTGTTTGTGGGCTGTTTCTATGTGTGATTTTGTGTATTGAAAAAGGACCAATGTTACTGCTAACTTCAAGTTTGATCTTCAAATTGGATAGCTATCTAGCTGTACATTGCTTGTATGTGACTAGGTGTTTCATATTGACTAATTTTTTTATACATTGTTTTACTTCAATGTTGTTTGTTGTAACTACCAAATGGGAACTGAGTAAAATGTTTATTATACTGAATTGTGGCATAAAAGTGTCCAGGTGAGTCCCAAGTCAAGAAATTTGAACAGGGATGTGTTTTTGTGCTGATAAGAATGCCTAACTGTAAATAAAGTGATAGAACCACAATGTGTTTAGTTTCTGTAATTTCTCTAGACTATTACAAGTACGGGATAGAAGTGGAAAGAAATGAGGAAGCTGCTTGTCAAATACTTTTCAAGTCCCTTTGTACTTTGCAATTCTGAGTCTAAAAAATTGCTTAACATTTGCTTAACTTCTTCATAGTAACAGTGAGCATTGATTGATCCCTCAAATCAAATTTTATGCTAATAGTAATTTTCTTGTACAAAATGTTCATCAAAAGTAATTACTCACCAATCACTAATAAGATTTTGGCAAAAGGAACATTCACACAATTAGATGCTACAAAAGGAGAATCAATGTACAGAGGGAGAAACTTCAAAGGACTGAATGGACTTTTCTCAACCCACACGTTTCTTGTATTCTTAACATATACCAAGTTGTGAAATTTACTAGTGTTATTGTTGACTGATATGGAACATAAAATATCATTTTTGGCAAAGGGTGTTTGTTTCATTGTCCTGGCCAACATTTATCCCTCAACCAACACCACTAAAATAAGATTATTTAGTCATTATCACATTGCTGTTTGTGAGACCTTGCTGTGTGCAAATTGGTTGTCACGTTTCCTACATTACAACAATGACTACACTTCAAAAGTGCTTCATTGGTTGTAAAGTATTTTGGGACATCCTGAGGTCGTGAAAGGCACTATATAAATGCAAGTCTTTCTTCTTTCTAAGTGTCACTTCCTACGAGACAAAAAGAACTGAAACGGAAAATGGGGTAAGTTTGTGTGTAAATATTCAGACTTATAAGCAAATATTCAGATTTGCAAACTCCTTCACCAGTAATTTCTGTGGTGCTTCTCCCAATCCCCCACTGTAACCTCAGCAGGAGATTGACGCAAACCCCAGAGAAACAGTGTAGATGGAGGAAGATCAGGGTACCCCTGCAGAAATTCTACCCCCTTGAAGTTAGGACGTCTCAATGGAATTGGTCTTAAAGACTGATTGTTGGCTATCTGTTTTATTTTCCTGTCTCCACCACAAATATTTTGCTTGTTTTAACATTAATTGTAAATGGCTTCTGCTCCTCCCGGCTTCACAATCAGGTAAGTTGCTTACCTTCTTGGTTGGCAGGTGTTCTGTATGGCTGGTTTCCCTGAATGCAGTCCGCGATGGCTGCCTCAAAGCAAACCAATGTTGGAGCGGGGACCTCAAGCAAGCGTTAGGCCCCTTAGTTACATGTGCAAAGTGCTGAACGCCTGCTTCAGGCATGGGTAAAGGATGATTCGTGTTTGTCCTTACCTAATATGGTGTTTGGAGCACTTCTGGCCCACCATTCTGGAGCCTTAGTATGCTGCATAACCAAGGGTTGCGGAAGGAAATAACTTACTGTGGTACAATAATTAGCGTAACGTCACTGCAATAATACTACACGCAGTTACATTCATATATTCTAGTGCACATGTTGCTTCTCAATCACGTTTATACTTAGTTAATACTTTTCAGTTTTCATTTCCTTTTTTAATGTTCTAAGAACAAGGGGGAATTCTAACCCCCCATGACAGGCGGGCGAGGGGCAGTGGGGGTAAGGTTAAAATTTCAAAGATCTGAAACCCAACACCAACCCGCCTCCAACACGGCCACTTCCGGTTTTAACGCAGGTGGATTGGGGGGCAGGTGACTAACCTACTCTCGAGAGGTGGGTTAGTTATTTAAATATGTTAATGAGGCTGCGTGCCTCAAATTTTAACAAACTTTTACATTTAGTAGCGACAGGCTGGGTTTCCCAGTGCTCGGGAAACATGGCAGCTGATCGGAGGCAACAACGGCTGGATCCAGCAGGTAAGTGTCTTTCCAGTACTGCTTGTGGGCCAGGAGGAGCAGGACTGTTTCCTCCGTCCCTCAAGCAAATCTGCTTCCCTCCCACGATTCGATGACCCCCCCCCCACCAGATCTCCCCCGACCCACAATCTCTTCCTGACCTGCGATCTCTTCAACCCCCCCCCCCACCCACAATCTCTTCAACCCCCCCCCATGATCTCTTCAAACCCCCCTCACCATCTCCTCCCAACCCGCAATCTCTTCAACCCTCACCATAATTTCGTCAGCTCCCCCACGATGATCTCCCAACCTGCAGTCTCTTCAACCCCCACCCCAACCAAAATCTCCCCACCAACCTGCAACCACTTCAATCTCCCTGCAATCACCCCCCTCCGAAATTCTCCCCGACCCATGATCTCTTCCCCCACTCCCCCCAGTGACCTCCCTCCCTCCTCTCCGCTCTGCTCCCTGGCTGCTACCTACCAGTGCAGGCCTTCCCGCCCGACAGCCAGCTAGCCTGCCTTTCAATCTGGCCGGGGCTGCCAGCCAGGAGACTGAGAAAAAAAAAATTCAAATGAGACCTGCCGTTAAATTTGGCAGGACCCCCTGGCCGCTACGACCCCCCGCCGCTCCCTCCACGTAAATGTCGGGGCTTAAGTTTCAGAATGTACAGAACACTCCAGATGGTTTCAGTTGAGACCAGACTTTCACTATGCTGGAGAATGAGACAGAAGTGGTACCGCTCAATGGCACAACGAGCACACTAACCCAGTGTGTCACTTGGCCGGTACTAATTTATCACATCACTGATACATTTGTTACTGTTTATTCCCAAGACATCTAAAATCTGCTACAGCTACTTGCTAACTCCTGCTCTGTTATTCAGAATTTTGAATAAATTTAAGTTGTGTGAAACGTAAAATATAAAATATATTGTGGGTGAGAAATTGTCAAAGAAAGCTATGTTCAGAATTTTTTTTAAAACTACAAAGTTCAGTGTGGAAACAGGTTTATTAGAAAATTCCTGGAAAAAACTTCATGGCTGGTTGAACTTTAGAAAATTAATTACAAACAGTTGGAAGGGAACTGCATGACACGAATAAAATGCTTTAAAACCAGCCATTTTACAATTGGCTGATAATTATATGGATATTATAAGGTTGTATCCTTTAAATAAAATAGCTATAAAAATGGATAAAATGAAGAATACTTGAGGACGTGGGGAAGTGGCGATACGCTATATATGGCTCGACAATACAGAGCCACAGTAATCACAGTTCAAGTGTAAAATTCTGTCACTCACTGGCATTACAAATTTAACAATACTTTAAAACTAGCAGCCTGAAAAGCAACTGAAGTGGACACCATGGGGTAAATTTTAACATCGAGGCCGGATGAGAGCGGGGGAGGAGGAGGATTTCCGGAAGGGAAACCCAGAAATATGGGTTTCCCGGACATCCTTCCGATTTTGACGCAAGAACATTTTTCAGTTTTTTTCAGTAGGTTTCCTGCCCAACAGCCAGCCAGATTGACAGGCTGGCTGTCAGTCGGGTAGGAGAGCAGCCAGAGAGTGGATACCAGCAGGTAAGTCTTAGATCGGGGGGGTGGGGCGGGGGGGAACACGGGGTCGGCACTCATCGGGGAGAATTGGTCATCGGGCTCAGTCATGGTGGGGTCGGACATCAGGAGGGGTCGGAGCTTGTCAGGGGGCCAAAAATCGTGCGGGGGAGGGGAGGTCGGAACTCATGGTGGGGGCATTGGAGCTCGAGGTGGGCGGATTGGAACTCATGGGGGGTTCAGAGCTTGTGGGAGGAGGGGGTCGGAGCTCAGGGTGTCAGAGATCGTGGGGTCTCGGAGGTGGTGGAGGGGGGATCGGAGTTCACGGGGGGGGGTCGGAGATTGGTCTCGGAGGTGGTGGAGGGGGGATCGGAGTTCACGGGGGGGGGGGTCATAGATCGTTGAGGATGGGTCGGAGATCGTTGGGGAGGGGTCGGAGATCGTTGGGGAGGGGTCGGAGATCGTTGGGGAGGGGTCGGAGATCGTTGGGGAGGGACGGAGATCGTTGGGGAGGGACGGAGATCGGGGGGGAGGGACGGAGATCGGGGGGAGTGACGGAGATCGTGGGGAGGGACGGAGATCGTGGGGGTCGCAAATGGGGGAGGGCCGGAGATCGGGGGCAGGGCCGGAGATCGTGGGGAGGGCCGGAGATCGTGGGGCGGGTCGGAGATCGTGGGGCGGGTCGGAGATCGTGGGGCGGGTCGGAGATCGTGGGGAGGGATGGAGATCGTGGGGAGGGATAGAGATCGTGGGGAGGGACAGAGATAGTGGGGGTTGCAAATGGGGGAGGGTCAGAGATCGGGGGGAGGGCCGGAGATCGGGGGGGGAGGGACGAAGATCGGGGGGGGAGGGGGGGAGATCGGGGGGGAGGGACGGAGATCGGGGGGGAGGGACGGAGATCGGGGGGGGGGGGTCGCAAACGGGGGAGGGGCAAGTAGGCTTGTTGGGCCTGGAGGAAACACTCCTGCTCCACCTGACCCATAAGCAGTGCAATAAAGGCACTTGTTGATCTGGGCCTTCTCGCCTGCTCTTACGTGGTGTGAAGCAGAAGGCCCAGGAATCCCGGCCCCCAAGAGTTAAAAATGCTATTAAAATGGAGGCATGCAGCCTCCTTAAGCAATTTTACTGACTAACCCACCTCCTGAGAGCAGGTTGGTCATCCACCCCTAGGCCCGCCTCCATTAAAACCGGAGGGGCAGGTATGGAGGTGGGTTGGGATCGGGTTTTAATTTTTTACAATTTTTACCTTCCCACCCGCCCCCCAACCCACCCATCCTTGGGGTTAAATGTTTCTGTTATTGGCAGTCAAAACTATAATCTGGTAACAATTAATTGCATTTATATTTTTGTTGAACATTAGTGTCAATAAGACAAGAATCTTAACACAAACTAGTTGCTTAATGAGTTATTAAAGACTAATTTCTTTGGGGGGAAAATTCGATATGGCCCATTTTCGGGTGCGGGTAGCGTGATCTGCAATTACCCCGCGCCCAATGGCCTTACGCAGGCAGCACATGAATTTTGAGCTGCCTGCTACTTACCATGATATCTCCCTGCAGCCAGCGTTACCCGCACTGCTGAGAAGCTGCACGGAGAATGAGGAAGCTGGAAATAGGGTGTGCTCAGCGCATGCCATTGGCAACCTGCACCTCTTAAAGGTGCAGGTGCACATTTTAAATGGGACATGCGCAGTCCACTAGGAGAAGGGAAAATGGCAGCAAGGATGGCGGGACCAGTGCGAGAGAGGGCCCCACGCTTCTCGGATGATACACCGGAGGCCCTGGTGAAAGGGGTGGATGAAAGGAGAGCCAACATGTAGCCACAAGGTGGCAGGAGACCCTCCAGACTGCAGCTCTGCAGGCATTGGCAGGCTGTGGCGCAGGAAGTGAACGCCAGGGCATGGCGCCATGTACGTGGGTGCAGTGCCGAAAGAAGTTCAATGATTTGACACGAGTGGTCAAGGTGATTGAATGCAAGTGTCAAGTGGCACATCCAACTAACTGCACCACTGCTCCACGCATCACGCCCCCTGTCACCCACCCACCAACAAACACTGCCCATCCATACACAATGCTGCACTTGGCATGCTGGATCTCACCCACACATAGTACCACACTTGCAGACCACATAACCACCACTCACAGGTCACACATGCTGGCAGCTATTCGACTAAGACAGGCACATCACCCACACACCTTGCAGGATACTCACTGACACATTGTCCCCTGCCTTGCAGGAGAAGGTGGCGCATAACAGCCAGCAGCAGGAGGGACCTGAGGGTGGACGGGGACCCTTACACGTCCTCACCCCCCCCAGAGGAGTCAGTGCTTCGGATCATTGGGCGGGCCGTCGCTGCAGCCATGACAACATGTTGCGCTGGAGGTCCTGATGAAGGGGGTCTCTGCATATCTAATGCTCCTTCTCCTATCCCACATCTCCCTCCTCCCATAATCTTTTCTGACTCGTGCTGCAGATGCTGTCAGCACACACGTCTTACTTGCTCCTCTCCCTGCTCCACACTCACCTGTTTCCCTTCGTCATTGCAGATACCCTAGAACATGTGGCGGCATTGTCCAAGGAGGAGAAGGAGGGGGAGACACTGAAGCCACGCTGTCACTCAATCTGACACTTGCTTCCACTAGCTCAGAGACTGAAACTGCGAGTCTTTTAGAGGCTAGGTTAGAGGAGGGATCTGCGTGTGGTGAGACACCGAGCACAAGTGCACAGGAGCTGGGGCGGGGGTGGGGGGGGGCGGGCGGGGATGGATACCACAGGTGCCAGCTCACCGGAGGGCGAGGTCGCTCACTAGTTCTGCAGCAGAGAAGTCAGGTGAGGACTTTGTTGGGTCAGTCCACAGAAGACAGGTGATAGGTGTACACCGCCAAATGCTTGGGGCACTGGAAAGCCTGCCAGAAAGCCTGCACACAATGAGAAGGGGCATGAAGGAGTCCACCTCGAACGTGGCACAGGGCTTTGCGCAGAGCTTGGAGCCCATCCTTTCCAACATGGAACGTGTGGTCACCTCCATCGGCACACCTGTGGAACCCACCACAATGCAGTATCTGGTGGCTGATGTCGGGGCTTCCACTGCAGCACAAGCCGACTTCATCAAAGGTCTGCAAGCTACGGTTGCTGCTCAGACTGCTGCAATGGAAGCTCAGACTGCTGCTGTCGTGGCTCTGGGGACCACTGTGGAACGGGGCTTCCAGGGCATCACAGCACTCCAGCAATCCGTTCTCCAGCTGATCACCAGGATTGCTGAGGCACCGCCCTGGGAGAGTGGCAGTGGCACCATGGCAATCGGACCTGCTGTCCTCTCTCAGGATGACAGCATTCCTGCTCCCACCCCTGCTACTCCGCCAGTGCCCTTGTTGTTGGCTAACGGCCAGCCAGGCCAAACTGCTGCAGCCCATGCTGAGATGGTGCAGTATGAAGCCGGGCCCTCCCAGCCCACAGTTGCTTGAGGTCGTCCTCCAGGGCCATCTGCAAGTTCCTCCATTGAAGGCCAGCAGCCTCCCACCACCCATGCTCCAGCCACTGGGGAAGCACCTCGTAGCAGCACTAGAATAGGTAAAGGTACATGAACAAAAGGCACTAAGGCAATGCACAAGGGTGAATAGTTCTGTTTCCATAATTTAATTTATTCATTGATAAATGTGACTTTGAATTTGCATTTGGTGATGGCTTTTTTATTTGTGCGATGAGCTGAGGGGGAAACCAATGTGTAATCAGATGGAGGGCGATTTGATTGTCTTGAGGGAGCAGAAAGGTGGGGAGTGAAGGACTGTTGGTGAGTTGGGGAATATAGTTGACATTATTGACAGCGGGCACGAATCAGGCGAGCACGCAGAGCCCTTGCAGACAAGGCGCGTGGTCCCTGTTGCACCCTTGCATCTTCCTCCACTTCCTCTTCCGGCTCCTTCCCCTCCTCCACCTCTGGCTCAGGGTCTTCTCCAACCATTGGAGGCAAAGGCTGGTCCCTCGCCATGGCGAGGTTGTACAGCTTGCAGCACACCATCACGAATCTGCCCACTCGCTCAGTGGAGTACTGCAGGGCTCCTCCAGCGGAGGCGTTGTTTGAGGAGGCCTATGTTATTCTTTACGATGTTGCATGTGTCCACATGGCTCTCATTATAGGCCTGCTCTGCGTGGGTTCCTGATCAGAGTCATGAGCCATGGCATGAGGGGATAGCCCTTGTCACCCAGTAGCCAGCCTTTAACTTGCCAAGGTGGGTTAAAGATAGCTGGCACATTGGACTGCCGCATGACGAAGGTGTTGTGACTGCTCCCAAGGTAGCGGGCATCGACCTTCATGATTCAATGCGTGTGGTCGCACTTCAGCTGCACATTCAGAGAGTGGAAGCCCTTTCGGTTGACGGAGACGGCCAAGTTGATATGCAGGGCACGCAGGGCGATTTGCGTGAAGTCAATGGCACCCTGCACCATGGAGAGGCCAACAATGCAAGCGAACCCCAGTGCTTGCTCGTTCTGCTTGTCTCTGTAAAGGGGGAAGGTGATGAACCCGTTCCTCATCTGGTACAGTGCGTCTGTGACCTCCCTTATGCAGCAGTGCCCTGGATACTGCGAGATGTTGCAATTGTCGCCAGCAGAGACCTGAAATGATCCTGAGCCTTAGAAATTCAGCACCACAGTGACTTTCACAGCCGCAGGCAATGCTGTCCTTGCCCTGCTCTGAGGCTGCAGTTGTGGCTGCACCAGTTGACAGATCTCGGTCACGGCTTCCTTGGTGAACCTCAGGCATCGGATGCAATCCTCCTCGGTCATGTTGAGGTAAGAGAATTGATCCCGGAAGACCCTCATTGGATATGGCCTCCTGCTCAGTGCCCTATGCCTCCTCCTCCTCCCTCTCCTCACAGTTTGACCTGCTGTGTGTGGCCTCTCCGCATGCTCCCAGTCATGCTCAATGCCCAGCGGGAGCCCTAGCGGACCACCCATGGTTGCCAGGAATCTTGTTCAACCACAGTTTTACCTTTCCAACCCATAAGGCAGTACCTGCCAAACCACTCTCAAATGTATTCTAGGAACTCTCAGTAAGTATAGGGAGCTTCAAATAACACTTCCTATTCCACCACCAGCCAGAAGCAATAATCCAGCAAATAACCTGTAAATCCTGCATGGTCCCTTTAAATAGCACTGGTAGGGTGTCCTCCAGGCACTCTAAGACACGTTCAGGTGTGCGTGGTTAAGACTTGAGTTCAGCGTTCACTTTTAAATCAGCGTTGCACACTGATTGCATGCATTTTCTCCCAACTTTACATGCTTCTGGTGTACGGTATTTGCGCATGCGCTAACTCCTATACCAAGATGGCGTCAGGCGCACGTCATGGTGGAAACGTGCGTGTGCAGCCAAGATACCATCTTGGCACCATAAGAGGCCACATAGCGCCAAAACAACGGGCGCTACACGGCCCAATTCAGCACCCTTTAACTTTAAATACCCATTCATTGGGTTTCTAAAATAGCAAACCAAATCCAGTAGGCAAATGATATGATATCTTCAGCTGTGAGAAAACCAGCTCAATCAAGAAAGGCTGACTGTGATGCTGCCCACCTCATGCATGTGTAAATGTGTGTGTGCACACATGTCTGTCATTGAACCTATGGAACTGGAGAAAGAGCACAAGGGACTTAGAAAAATCATACTGGGTTATCAACAAGCCCAATACCACATAGTCCAGTTGATTTGAGGGGGATTACTCCATGACTGGAGTCTACACTCTACAATGTCAGAGAGCTGTTACCGGCCCATCAGTCCTCCATTATATCATGACAAGATTAGCTCCACAAAAGTTGCTAGTCCTTAAGCTAGTCTTCCATGTTTATGCCAGGAATACAAGAGCTGCTCCAGCTGCACCTCAACATTTTGTATCAATACAAAAAATACAAAGAATACCAGAGGTAAAGTGTTGCTCCTGCCTATGAAAGTATCTCCCACACAGTGTCATCACCTGGGACCCTTTCCATTCTGCGTAGAAGCTGAAATGCATAGCTAACTAACACTTTAGAACTAGGGTTGTTGAAGCATCCAGCAAGAATCCGATTTCCCCATTTGTGCTCTAGCACCACTTTCCAGGTTCTTCTCAGCGTTCCCAAAAATCAAAAACAAACTGCATTCCTATAGTACTCATCACGTGCAGGAAGATGTCACAAAGGGTTTTACATTAAGGAGACAAAACAATGGATGCTGAGCAGGGGCGGGGGGGGGGGGGGGGGGAGGGAAAAATGAAGGCAGCTAATAAAGGGGAACTAAAGGCATGGTCAAACAGAGGGATTTTGAAAAGATTTTTGAAAGCATGGAGGGAGATGACAAGGTAGAGGTGACCAGGGTAGGGGTACAGTGGCTGAATAAGCAATTACCACTGGTGATGCAGCCAACAAGGAGAAGCATGGTGTTACAGGAAAACAGGGCATGTATAAGCATTTAAGGCAAAGCAATTCTTCAAGGTAGAGTGGGCTGTAATGATGGAGAGGTCTGAAAGCCAGGACATAATTTGAAGTCAATTCCTTCGGGTACTGGGAGCCAGTGAAGCTTGGGGAGGATAAGGTGATAGAAGTGCAGGACTCAGTGCAGGTGAGGATGTGGGCTGCAACATTTTGGATAAGCTGAAGCTTGAGGAGGAATGAGGCAGGGAAGCTGGGAAAGTGTTAACAAAGTCGAATCTTGAGGCGATGAAGGCACGGCCTCAGATTTTGTCAGCAGAAGAGGATAAGGAGGGATGGGGGTAAGCAATATTGCAGAGGTGGAAGAAACTGGTTTTGGTAACAGGGACAAATATGGGGGAGGAAGCTGAGCTCAGGGTTAAACAATAGGCTAGGGTTCTGCACCTTGGAGCTCAGCCTAAGGTAGCAGGGTCAGTTTTTTTTCTCTGTGGTGGAATAGTCAGCTTGCAACCCAATCAGAGCCTGACAAAACACATTAGATATCCAGACTGCAAAAACTGAGCACCAGCCAGTGATGAAACATGAATCAATGAAAAAAAAACATTGAAAAGTAAACAATTTTGCTGCTATGCTACCAGATCACCCAATAGTACAACTATTCTGGAATAAAAGTTTATATTAATAGCTAGCTTCCAATATTGCATAGAGATATCAAAGACCAGCTCTGAGAAAAACAACCAAATTCCTTTTAAAAAGGCCAAACCATTAACCTGAGTTGCTTTTCCAAACAGGCTTACCAATTAGTGCAGTTCTCAACTAGCCCAACCCATATGGTACTCACTGTTACCGAGCTAGTGTAGAGCTCAACTAGATCCAGCAATTGCAGCAGCTATCGTTTTCCAACTGAGCCATTGAGGAATCAGATGATACCACTTTCATTGGCACCGAGCTATACTGCATGAGCTCAAACTGTGCCGTAAAATGCTAAATCATCAACTTCATTTAAAAATGCATCCGTTTGCAAATGGAGATAAACAAAACACACGCCTAAGCTGCCTTTACTGAACACTCTATTAATCTCATCCTTTTCAAAATAAAATGCACCACTAATCATGGTTTGTGTAGCCGTGTCAAATTTGTGCCTTGGGGCATTCACAGCAAAACTATTAAACCGCTTTCACCATAGCGGATCCCCCATGTGAAGTTGCAGCGAGTTCACTCACTGCAATAGAGCAGGAAAGAGCAGAATAATATGGCATCGATGAAAAAATCATTCGAAGAGCTGAAGAGCACAACAAACACAGCTGCAAAGGGAATGGCAGACAAGACAGGTTAGTAACTGGACAAATGGGATGGGGGGTTCATATGGAACATCAGAAGGGTATGGTCAAGTTACTTCTTTTTAAAGTTAAACTTTTTCCTCACCTTTTAGTGGAGGCAGCCCAAGAAGTAGTTCAACAGGTGGCCGAATCATCCAAGGACACTACTAAAACAGGTATCTAAGTGAACTGAGCTCTCCACTGCATGACAAGTCAATCTTTCACAAACGTTGAAAGTAGTATCGCAGGGTGAAATGTTCTTTGAAATATTCTACTTCTCCATTAAAAGTAATAAGATATGAAAGGAATTAAATGGCAGAAAATTGGTCAGAAACACTATTTTAATACAGTAAAATTATGCAATATACATCTGCTTTTGAAGCATAGCATTCTGTTATAACATAAAGTACACAAATATTTTATTGCATTCAAGTATTATTTAAATGTTAAATCCAGTTCATAGTAGAATTACTTAGTATAATGGAATAGCTTAACTTACTAATGAATGTTTTGCTAACAATTTAGCTTTAAATTTTCTGTCTGGTCTGTTAACTATAACAATCCAGTTGCCTCACAGAATCCTAATATTCGTTTTTTTGGCTTCTAATTCAGCGATATGAACAATTTTTAATTCTATATATAGAACTGAAATGTTATCATTTTAAATGGGAGGTGGAATGGGGAGAGGAGGTGCTCCTAAAATCAGCCTGAACCTCGTCATTGAAATCATGGCACCATTATTTCCTTGAATGACCTATGTTATGTTTTGGATCATGAAATATGTCTCAACTTTTGATGTAATATTCTTGAATGATGTTAGTCACTTGAACAAAAATAGAAAGTGCTAGAAATGTACGGCAGATCAATTAGCATCTGAAAGAGAAAGGTCGATATAAATACAAGCCCCCAAATCATTCATTTTTTAATGCCTTTTTCTGACCATACTTTTTATATTGTCTTCTCCCATATATCTTCAAGTTTAAATGATGTACAGGAGGGTGCCATTCAGCCCTTTGTGCCTGTGCCAGCTCTTTGAAAGAGCTATCCAATTAGTTCCACTCCCCTGCTCTTTCCCCATAGCCCTGCAATTTTTTTCCTTTTCAAGTATAGCTCTAATTCCTTTTGAAACTTACTATTGGCAGGGATTCCAGATCATAACAAATCGCTGTGTAAAAAAATGTCTTGTCATCTCCCCCTGGCTTTTTTGCCAATTATCTTAAATCTGTGTCCTCTCGTTACCGACCCTCCTGCCAGTGGAAACAGTTTCTCCCTATGTACTCTATCAAAACCCCTCATAATTTTGAACACTTCTATTAAATCACCCCTTAACCTTCGCTGCTTTAAGGAGAACAATCCTTCTCTAATCTCTCCACATAACTGAAGTCCCTCATCCCTGGTACCATTCTAGTAAATTTCTTCTGCACCCTCTCTGAGGGCTTTAACATCCTTCCTAAAGTGCGGTGCTCAGAATTGGACACAATATTCCAGCTGAGGCCTAACCAGAGTTTTATAAAGGTTTAGATAACTTCCTTCCTTTTGAACACTATGGGCCCGATGTTAGCAGGGCTGCGGGTTCTCGGCGGGGGGGCTATCGGGCGCGTGGGTAACGCGCCCGGTGAAATTAGTCAGCTCCCCGCGCAATTGTAGCATACAGTCCACTAATTGGACCCACTTACCTGGTCTTCCGTGTTCCCCACTGCTGATGTGCGCGTCGGGCGGACTGCACATGCGCAGTAAGATCTGTCAGCTGGAGGAGCTCTATTTAAAGGGGCAGTCCTCCACTGACAGATGCTGCAACAAATAGAAAAAATCACAGCATGGAGCAGCCCAGGGGGAAGGCTGCTCCCAGTTTAATGATGCCTCACTCCAGGTATCAATACATGGGGTGAGGAGGAGGGGGAGGACAGAGATTTTCCTCCCGTCGGGCGGGAGGAAGTGGCCTGCCTCTGCCACCAGGAAGGCCTGGCTCGAGGTGGCAGAGGAGGTCACCTGCACCACCAACATATTGCCCACCTGCATACAGTGCAGGAGGCGCTCCAATGACCTCAGCAGGTCAGCCAATGTGAGTACACTTACTCTTTCCCCTACACTCCGTCTGCCACATCACCGCCCCCAACCCACATCTCCTTCTGCACTGCCAACACTACTCTGTCACATCACCCCTCATACCCACTCAAACCTCATCCTCAGCGTACCTGCACCTACTCACCTCGCCAGTACTCATCCCGCCACTACCACTCAACCCAATCCTCATACAATCTCATGGCTCTATCTCGTACTCACCCTCTCATGCATCTCTTTCACGGCCAGCCGCACTCAACCTGCCACTATCTGTGCTGCAGCCACAGGGCATGCATCATATATGTGCAGTAGGCGGTGTAAGGCAAACGTGTCGTGAGCATGAAGGGGATGCACAAGGGTGTTTGAGGGTTTGTCATGGTTGTTACTTATATTGAATTTCTGACCAACTCACATCACATATTATATTGGCACCACTACTGCCATGTCTTCGCGAATCTTGTCTGGTCTGTGCAATAATGCCCTTTCCTGAGGATCACAATGAAGACCCACAACTGATGCCACCCATTGTGTCACTGCAGAGTGGGTGTAGGTGTATTTGCAGGGCTCTTTTGTGCAGACGGCTGAGAGACGTCGGCGATGTCCCCGGTTGCACCCTGGAAGGATGCGGAGGAGAAGTTGTTGAGGGCAGTGGTAACTTTGACAGCGACAGGTAAGAAGATGGTGCTTGGGCCAGCCGGGAGCAGCTTGGCATGAAGGAGGCTGCAGATGTCCACGACTACATGTCGAGTGACTTTGAGCCTCCGTGTGCACTGCTGCTCAGAGAGGTCCAGGAAGCTGAGCCTCGGTCTGTGGACCCTGTGGCGAGGGTAGTGCCCTCTGCGACACATCTCTCTCTGCGGTAGCCCTCCCTCCTGCTGTGCAGGTGGATGTGTCACAGCACTGTGTTGTGGAGCTCCACGTGTCAGAGGTGGACGGCGTGGATGGCGAGGCTGGTGATGCTGTTCGCCCTCCGAGGAGGTCATGACTGCAGCTACGGCAGCCCCCATCCGGAAGATGTACATCTGAGGGGGTCCGCAAGGTAGGTACATGTGTCTGGACACCGGGGTAAGTGTGCAAGTTGGTGACTTTGATTGTCAGGAGGAGGGTGGTGGAGGCCAAACTTTGTCCCAAGTGACAGAGCGGCCTCCTGCAATGAGTGAGGGTCTCCCCCCGCCACCTGTCAAATGGACCTTTGCAGCTGCCACAGGCTGATGGCTGCAACAGGTCCATTTGAACTGGAAGTGTTTCCCCCAGTGTGGGAAACAGTCCCAGGTTGCTCTAAAATCCCACCCCTCCTCACATAATCCCTTAATCAGGTCAGTTAATGACCTGAACAAGCCAAATAAATACTTTCAAGTGGCATCCCGCTGGCTTTAATTGCCTGCGGGATTCCCACCAGCGGGGGCTGCGCGCGCACGCTGGCGCGTCAGCGGGGAACCCGGAAGTGCGCGGGTTCGAGGCAGGCTCCGGTCCCGCTCCGGGATTTCACGATTTTCGGGGCCCCCCCCGCCAGGAACGCACCTGGTAGCGGGTGCTAAAATGCTGCCCTATGCCTCCATTAATAAAGCCCAGGATCCCATTTGCTTTTTAACAGCCTTCTCAACTTGTCCTGCCACCTTCAAAGATTTCTGTACATACACCCCCAGGTCTCTCTGTTCCTGCACCCCATTTAGTTTATATTGCCTCTCCTCATTCTTCCTACCAAAATGCATCACTTCTCTGCATTACATTTCATCTGCCATGTGTCTTCCCATTTCACCAGTCTGTCTATGACCTCCTGAAGTCTGTTACTATCCTCCACATTGTTTACTACATTTCCGAGTTTTGTGTCATCTGCAAACTTTGAAATTATACCCTCTATACCCAAGTCCAGGTCATTAATACATATATATACACAAATAAAAGAGCTGTGATCCTAATACTAATCCCTGGGGAACACCACTGTATACATCCCTCCAGTCTGAAAAACAACCATTCACCACTACTCTCTGCTTTTTGTCCCTTACCCAATTTTGTATCCATGCTGCCACTGTCCCTTTAATCCCATGTCTTGCAACATCACATTTTGACTTTTGAATCAAAAATCAAGCAAAAGTAGGAGTAGGGGGCACAGTCTAAAAATTAGAGCCAGACCTTTCAGGAGCGAGATTAGAAAACATTTCTACACACAAAGGGTGGTAGAAGTTTGGAACTCTCTTCCGCAAACAGCAACTGATACTAGCTCAATTGCTAAATTTAAATCTGAGATGGATAGCTTTTTGGCAACCAAAGGTATTAAGAGATATGGGCCAAAGGCAGGTATATGGAGTTAGATCACAGATCAGCCATGATCTTATCAAATGGCGGAGCAGGCACGAGGGGCTGAATGGCCTACTCCTGTTCCTATGTTCCTATGTACCAGAATATCATCGTCCCATGTGACGACTTGAGCCTGCAGCTCACCAACTTTATTTGCCACGCTATATGCGTTTACACACATGCACTCTAAACTCCTCTTAGATTGCTTTGCCTTTTCCCCCTGTCTGATCCCTCCTATTTCTGAACTATTCTTTACCCTAGTGCTACTTGTCCCTCCCAGTCCTCTGTGCACTTTGTTTCCCCTCTCTAATGTTTCATCCTGGTGCCCATCCCTCTGCCAAATTAGTTTGAACCTTCCCTCACAGCATTGGTTAACCTCCCTGCGAGGACATTGGTCCCAGCTCTGTTGAGGTGCAACCCGTCCATCTTGAACAGATCCCTCCTGCCCCAGAACTGGTCCCAATGCCCCAGGAATATGAACCCCTCCCTCCTACACCATTGCTTCAGCCATGCATTAACATGTCTTATCCTACTATTCCTATACTCACTAGCATATAGCACTAGGAGTAATCCAGAGATTACTACCTTTGAGATTCTGTTTTTTAACTTCCTCCCTAGCTCCTGAATCTCTGACTGCAGGACCTTGTCCCTTTTCCTTCCTATGTCATTGGTTCCCACATGGACCACGGCTTCTGGCTGTTCCCCTTCCCCCCTCAAAATGTTCTGCACCCTCTCAGTGATGTCCTTTACCCTGGCACCAGGGAGGCAATACACCATGTGGGACTCACGTCGGTGATTGCAGAAATGCCTGTCTATCCCCCTACTATCGAATCCCCTATAACAACTGCATTTCTTTTGCCCCCCTTTGCATCCGAGTCTCCCAAGGTGCTGTGGATTTGCTCCTGACTGCACTCCCCCGAGATGTCAACACCCTCACTGATACCGGTGTAACACTCCCTGGGGCTTCCTGCACTACCTGCCTGTTCTTCCTAGTGTGTCTGGTGGTTACCCACTCCCTCTCTGCCTGAACCCTCTGTAGCTGAAAGGTGAGCACCTCCTGAAACGTGCTATCCACAAAATTCTCAGCTTCCTGTATGCACTGTAGTGACGCCAGCCGCCCCTCAAGCTCAGAAACTCTGAGCTCGAGCTCGAACAGTTGGCGGCATTTCCTGCACATGTGGTTTTCAAGGACACACAAAGTGTTCTGGAGTTCCCACATGGCACAGGATGTGCATGCAACAGGCCCCAACTGTCCTGCCATGTTAACTATTTATTTAAACGGTTTGTTTAGCTTTAAGGCAATTTACCATTTATCTAACACTAAAACACTAACAACTAAAAAACACTAACCAACACTAAAGACACTAATCACTAAGAACAATAGCCACTAATAACACTAACTAATGAACTAAATACTTACTGACTTACCCTCGGCGTTCCTCCTTGTCTTGTAACATCACATTTTGACTTTTGCTTGATTTTTGATTCCTCGCACAGCTCTCTTTATGCTTCGTTTAGTCTTACCGTTCTTTAAAAAATGTTATTTTTTTTTAAATTTACGTTTTAAAAGTTAATAAATTAGCTTATAGTTCCTTGGTTGAAATCACTTGATACCTTCTTCTCCCTCTGCAACCAATTCCCACACTCACCAAATTCCTAGCTGAAAGCCCTCACTCTGTTAACAATTCACTCTCTGTCTTTGCCAACCTCTGTGCTTTTGCAAAGATCCTTGTTCTATATACCTTTGAGAATGTCATTAGACTTTCTCTGAACCCATGTTAATCCCTAGTTTTGCTATCTTTTGGACTATTGGCTACATCTGACAAATGTATGGGTATTGAGAGAAGGAAATAAAAGATAAAATTAGATTTTTCCAATGTAAATGGTCTATCAATTTCCCGATCCTGGATCAAGTGATATGGTAGACTGGTATCACAGCCAAGGTCGATCCTGTCCTCACCCAACATCACATGGACTTCCATCAGCGATCACTGGATAGTAATCAGCAGTGGGAAGCCTGGTCAATTTTCCTCTGCATAATCCAGGAGCTCTTAGGCCAAATGTAGCACCACTGCTGCCACTCTGGCTGAGATCAGCTAACTTCGCACATACCAGGGATCAAACCTGGGAATCTTGCTTAGTCTTTTTGGCTCAGCTGCTCACTGGATAAACCTACCGAGCCATTATGGAAGCCCTGACAGCTGTTTCTAAAGTGTAAGCTGATTATAGGAGGACAGGGGCTTATAGTAACTGTGTAGAGGTACCGAATGCTACTCACCTATTTTTTTGTTTTCATGTCTGTCCATAGCTGCTGAAGAAGCATCAAAACAAACACAAACTGCTATCAACTCTGTTGCTTCCAAAGCACAGGACAGCATCAAAGGTCTTGGGCAGAAGCTTGTGCAGAAATGAACTTTTGCTTGCCTTACGCAAATCTGAGAATTTTCATACTTATTACCATGCAATTCTGCACAAGGACCTCCACCACTGCACCAATTGTACAGTGACAGTTTTTGGGCCTGCTGATAGCTGTGGTTCCTAAATTCACAGTGGTGATGAATTATATTAAATATAATACTTAGAACTACAAAAATGAATATAAAATATAGTACAATTTCTAATGAATTCAGGACTCATCCCCCTCCCTTGCCAATTGGCAGTTAAAATGTGAATACAGCTTTGCCTTCCATCTTATTCTGGATCATTACTGGCACAAGTGATTTTATGTACTAAAATAATGCAGTACTTTTGGAGCTTCACAGTATTTGCCATTCAGCAGAACAAAAGAAATTCCTAAGTTTAAAGGCAGCACTTTACTTATGAAACTAAGGTAAACCATAAAAAAGCTAATGTCTGAAAGAAGCAGTAATTTCAAAACAGCATGAGCATGAAAAACAACAGTAGAACTTCAGAATTTAAAAGATGAATCCAACTTCTAGACAAACAGAAAACTTTCTTAATTACATGAACAGTCATCCCTTGACCCTAGCTGCATGTATAATTATCCAAAGTGTCAGAGAAAAATGGTCATAAAAGAATGTAATCAAATACAAAAAAATCTTTCATGCTAAGGTATTGAAGGTCACAAAAGGTGTTCAGTTATGTCCAAAAACACTAGACCAAAATTTTGTAAGATCATCAGCATTTACAGTAGAAAGAGAGACATTTCATCATTTCTGCATATAACTTCCTTTTGTTCTGATTTGGCAAAATAGAATTTTAGAAAAATATGTGCTGAAAAATACTACTTCCTTTGAAACTAAAAGACTTGCAGCCTTCAAATGGGTTTTAGCCCTTTCCACATATATGAAAGGTAATCTTTTATCTCATTTTGAATAATGTACTTTTGCTGATCAAAATAAGGAGTAAATGCGTTGGGAAATGGAACATTTTTAACAATGCTTTCACTCAGAACATCAATTAATCTCATAATAGTAATATAAGGAAACATGGAATGAGAAAAGGCTATTCAATCCATGAAACTCGCCCCTTCCACGGCCGTGTACAATCCACCCTATCATGGACTTATCTCACTTATTTAATCTTCTACAAGAAAGTTTTGCATTATGTCTCAATTCTGCAAGGATAATCAACAAAACTCCCAAATATTGATCAATCCTCACATATCCATTGTTTAACCCTGAAAAGGTTGGTTCCAACAGATGATCTTCCCTTGGAATCCCCATGTTCCGTGGAGTACTTGATTATCTGTTTATACATATCCTTATACCCTTCAAACTATTCCTAATCAAATATCTATCAACTCCCTTTGGACAGAGTCAATTGCCCCAGTATTATCAGTTTTATCTAGGAATCTGTTCCACATAGCCATTATTCTATGAGGGTAAAAATATTTCTGCTGACACAATGGGAATAGAATGGACTAGTTGGCTAAAGACCAATTTCAGAGTACAATCCCTTGATTCTGTTTTTAAAGTGACACTCAGAGAAATTTCCCAATTAGAGTTAACTGTACTAAATTTTGAGGCCAGTTTTGTGCTGTGGATTTCTACCCACTGAGCCTGAACAAACTACTTTTTGTTTATAAATAAGTGCTAACTGGATGTTATATACAATATCACTCACTACGTTATAGATTGAAATATCAGTACATTGAGTGGAGTATTGAATTCTACACTTGATGGTGACCCAAATTAGATTCCGTCAGGCTAAGATATTCCAGTCCATTTTTAAAAAATGTACATGTGGACAGGAGTACCCTGAAATTGCATAATACCATTGCCACTAATCCACCATCCTAGCATCCATGCATAAAGTAACCACATTAAGAGATGCTAATTTGACCATTAGTTTATCATTATAACCATAATTGCACAAGCTAGTACCTGTGGGAGAACCCCCAACACTAAAGTTAAAACTTTCACAATTAAAACCTGAAAAATAAAAGGAGGTCTGCAGATGAACTCCTTGCTGAAATCATTACTCAAAGTTCACCAGTTTATATAGTTGGGATTTTATCATAGTGTTTCATTGATGTTTATCCTTCATTTTCCAACAGCTATTTCCTCGGGTACTTTGATGAACAGTTTCCTCCTTCTGATCAATAATTGTTAAAATAGTAACTTCAAATTTATCATTGATAGTTCATATTTTTGTCTATTTCTCATAATACAATTCAACACTGACATTAAATAAATCTATTTGTAAATTACTGATCCATATATTCCACTATTTGTAATAGATTTTCAATCAAAAACATTTCACTGAGTGTGCTTCTAAACAGTTTAAGAATCCTAATGGATATTTATTGGAGGGCATCTCATCCTTAATGCTACATTTAAAACTGTTAAGATTTAGGATTAACTTTAGCATCATTTTGCCTTTTCTGTGTATTTTTCTTGTTTTTTTAAATATATTTCTGTATAAACATTGAGTGCTGATAATACTTTTTGTGGATTTGATGGGTGGGGGAGAGGTTACTGAGCCCGGGGTGCACATTAACATACTGTTACTAATGGTGCCAACAATCAATCATGGAAACACCTTCTTCAGAACATCCATCTGTTCAAGACAAACTGGAAAACAACATGAAAACCTGAAGTGGAATGCAAAAAAGCACTGAATTTACAAAAATGTTAAATCTGGTAGTGTGTAATGATTTTCAGTACTGTACAATATATTTTGGTTCTATGATAAGGAAGATTTGGGTTTTGTTTTGTTTCCAGAGGTGGATCTTAATAAAAGGGTGAACTTACTGTTATGTTTTGGATTAGAGTCTTGTATAAGTGCTGCAGGTAGAAAATGACTAATTTTCTTAGGTTCAAGGCTGACATAAGACTTTTAATTATAAAATCATGTGATCACTATTATACTGAAAGCAACCACTATAATTCAGGATATATTTGATTTCTGTGCACTTGAAAACTATATCATTTGAAATGTAATTTCCTTGTATCAATTTTTAGTTGAAGACTGCTGCTGAGATGATATTAAACCTTTATAATACATCACATTGAATCGTTTGAAAGCACATTTTACCCACGTTGACAGCAGCTGATTGTGGATGGCTTTCCAGGACTGCCACACAATGTTATAAATGCTGGTAGTGGAAAGTAATCTGTTGAAACATACCACGTACAAGTTTGTGACCATCTGCTTGGAAGAAGAGCACCAGTAGAATTAAGTTTGTAAGTATTAGAGGGGTAAAGGTATTGAAAATTTGAAAAACAACATTTGAAAATATGGAGCCAACAGCTGTTGAAAACTTTGAGGTGATTTTTAATATTGAAACATTGGCCTCTGGAAAGCAAAATCTTTTACATTTTTTTCTTATTATCAGCAGAGAGAGGAGCCTTTCAACCTTGCAGTTTGGGTTGGATTGAATCACAGGCTCCAGAGATGAAAGGATAGAGTGTTGACATTCTCCCACCAACCCCCCCCCCCCAAATGTTGCTGTAATTTTTATTCTAGTTAGTTGATGAGGTCAATGCTTTACTGCTCCTTGACATTATAATGCAGCTTGGGCCATCATGCAAATAGTATGCTATGGGATGGATGAAATGTACTTAAATTGCCTCCTTAACAATTAGAATATACTATCTTTCACCATCAAGTTACTGTGAATGAAGCAAATTCCCATTATGCACAATGCAGCATCCTGAGATGAACTCCTGAGATAGTCCTATGGGGTAAATATGACATTAATGTTCAGCTATACCTTTGCCCACAAAGCATTCAGTTTAGTTGCTGCTTTTTCTCCTACTGCAGGAATTAAAAGATCATACTCCATCTCAAAGATAGTTCTATCACATGATTCTGCTTTGGACAATCCAATTACTGTGTCACATTGCAAGGAGTATCAAATAATTTATATCATTGGCTCCAATCATCAAAAATTTGTTGTTTTGTAAATTCAGTCTCTTGCCATTCATAAGTGTCATAAGTAGATTGCTAATTTTGCCATTTTAACTGAGTTCACAGTTCAATCTAGTAGAATATAATCAGTTTAAATATCAGGTCACTTACCCTTTCCACAAGCAGAAATCTATTGCTGTAATGTTATTCACTCCTATTACTCAGGAAAAATGTGCAAATGTTAGTTCATATGAGTCAGTATACCCATTGCCTGAAAATCTGAAGCAGCCACTTTCCAAATATTACATCTTTAGGTTCAAATATAATTTCTAAAAATACCATTCTGTAATGATTAATAAAGCACAAATATAAAAAGGTTCAATTGATGGCTCATTGGGTAAAAACAATGTCCTTTGTTGGTGTGGTGGGTTTAAAATTGGCTTTAGTATCCCTTCACTGGGAGTCAAAAAATCAGCTCTTGATCAGTGTACTGTACAGTCCTGACAGTAGAGTGTCAGTCATGTCAATTTTAAATTTAGAAAATGTCAGAGATAATTTCATAGTTTTGCTGCAGTTTGAATTTAAACCCAAAAAGTCATAGTTGCTAACTCAACTGGTTGAGTGCTTTACACCAGTCCCACCTGTCATTTTATCTTGCTTATCTCAGTTTAATGGGTTTCATTCATTCTTCGTTGAATTACAGAATGGTGTTCTGTCTCAAGGGAGAACAAAATAAACTGATATCATCTGTGCACCTTGTTTGAATCATGGTTTATTGTAGTCTAACAGTCATGGAGAAATGTGCAACATCCCCCCTCCCCGGCTACAGTCGGGTGTAGGTAGCAACAGTTCATAAAGGTGCGGAAAAATAAGAGGAGAAAACCCTAACCTATCAACACACATTGGGGTTCACACAGCTTGCAGCTGTGCCAATGACAAAAATTGGTACGAGGTGCAATTTCATGGGATTGATCATTAGAAGCAGTAACAAGATTTCGTAATAAAAGGCAAATTCAAAACTACTGCATCCGTCAATTTTATAATCTTTAATCTCATTTGATCAATTTCATTTGTGTTCAAAATAACCCACAAATTTTGACTACACTCACACACAAGTAACAGGTCGAGTGTAAACCAAGACAACCAAAGCTCTAGATACCAATTAGAACCAATATTGTAGACAATTACATGATAATTCTGAGATTGCAACAAAATAGAAAATAACTAATAATGGTTCTACAGAATGCATTTTTTAAAGCAGAAACAGAGTTCTACAGTTACCTTTAAACTGACAATATCTCGCTTCTATATGTTTTCTAGAGCACAGACTATTTCAAAAACTCAGAAAAAGTAATAGAAATTATTGTTCCTTTTCTACTTGACCTCGCTCTACTTTTATTCTAAGTAATGCAATAATGCAGCCTTTGGCTGTGTAGAGCTATCTGTTCTGTGCATCACTCTGGAAACGCCAAAACATTGATCCATTTGCATGTTCAGATTATTTTACAATTTAAAAAACAACTCAAAAACAAGTGAGTATGTTAATAGTACAAAAATTATTTATGCAGGAAAGATGAGTCCATTACAGGAGTAGCAGATTGCTATACTTTAACTGGCTTGAGTAGTGGATACATCAATGTCTGCACAAATCATTAATCCCCACTAGGGATAATTATATTGTTAGGATTGCTCATATAACACATTCTAATGTTGATTGGTTTCAGGGTTGTTCATGAAATTTTTTTAAAATCTGAGAAGATTATAGAAACAAAATGATTTGATAATACATCTGAAATGATTTTCAACAAGACACTAATATTATAAGTATAGGTAGATTTTCTCTCAAAGTGCTGCATCTTGTACAATGGAATAATACGGTGGTGACTTCAAAATAAAGCACTGCCACTGTTGTCTTACTAGTTTTAAGGGTGGCAGTAATTCTTTTGTTATGGAGTTCAATTCAGAGCTTCAAAACCATGACAACCGATCCTACATCAGAGAGCATATCAATTCTCTACAGAAGCTTTATATATTTTTTATTCTTGGAATGCGAGCAACACTGGAAAACCAGTATTTATGGTCCATCGTTAGTTGCCCTGAGGGCATTGAGTCAACCATGTAGTATGGGACTGGAGTCATGGATAGGCCAGAACAGATAGGGGTGGCAGATTCCCTTCCACGAAGGACATCAATGAACCAATTGCATTTTTAAAACAATGTGGCAGCTTTCATGGTTATTTTTTGGGTGTTGACCCACAAATTACCAGATTTATTGCATTAATTTTATTCTACTATTTTTGAGGTTACCATCTTTTGTGTACCAACAGGATAATGATACATTTTGTTTTTGCTGAGCAAAAGACTACAGGTGAGTGTTCATTACATGATATAATTTATTTCAATTTGCCCATGTTTTGTTTCTCAAAGGAAAAGTCATAACCCATTGTTTTTTTCTCTTTGTTTTGCCAGTTAAGATGAAGGGCATCAATGCTGGAGAGTGGAACAGTTTGCCATTTTTGGTATTCAGTGAAGTACTTTCAGACAAGTCAGATGCAAAATAAACCTTTCCCCTCTTTACCATAACAATGAACAACCCTAGATGCCCCTCCTACACCATTGTTATCCTTTCACATTGTCCACACCAAACTTTCTTAAAGTGGTTCTAAGACTGACCAGTGGAGAATTATGGGCAGTTCTGCATCATGGAGTTGTATGGACTGAGAAAAAATGTATTTCACATAGAGCTTTACAGCAAGTAGAGAGAGGAGACTTTTACTCTGGCCTTGAATTGAACTGGACCCCAGATGTGAAAGGTCTTAGTTTAATTTATCTATTTTTCATGCGCTACTTTAAATATCTAGCTCAGTTGTTCTTCTAAATAATAGTAGAAGTGCAACTAATGTAAGAGATCATGGGAGTGTAATCTTATTGTACTGTTTACCATTCTTATCCAGTTCAATGAAATAACTTATACGCAGACACATTTTTCATAATGAGTTGAATGGACTTGCAGAGCAGGGCTGTAAGTGATACCTATATTGGCAATATTTATGAGTACAGAGTCTTTAACATGAATTCATTTTGTTTCTACATATATTCAAAAGTCATGGAGTCAAAGATTTTAACTAGCTCCATAACAAATAGATTCACTATGGTAAATAGTAGGCAAAAAACTACAAATGCTGGAAATCAAAAAGAAAAACAGAATATGCTGGAAACATTCAGCAAGTCAGGCAGCATCTGTGGAAAGATCAGATGAATTAACGTTTCAGGTATAGACCTTTTGGAATGAAAATTGGACAGGTTCTACAAAAGGGCGGAAAATTTGCTCCACCAGAAGGTGAAAATTATCCCCAACCTCTATCTTTTTTCTTGACCCGTACAAGACACAAAACGAGATCACATTTTGAGCAAAAGCCTCAAAATGTGCATCTCTTAAATGAGCTTCCTATTGGTATTGTTCCAGACAGAATGAATGTGTCCCTTGGAAAATAATTTTTATCTCTCCTGCAGTTCACCATATGTTAACACAGGCTGTGAAAGGCAGGAGAATGTTAATTGATACTCCTGCTTTTCTTCTAGGCAATAGGAAGAGCTATATCCTGCAAATATACAGTTCTTTTCATAAACTCTATGACAGATGTATGTCTAAGTTTTTTCGAACAGTGGATAAAGCATGCAATCAACATTTTATTTAGACAAGATACAAGACTATTCTATGTGACTGAAAAAATTAAGTCTTTGTTTTCTTTGAAATGTAACAATTGGTACACTTCCTATATTACCCAAGACATCATCGTTCATGTTTTGGGATATGAGGCAATATTATTGCTTGCTTAAACCAAGGTGAAAATGGTAATTTTGGCAGCAATTGTAATTTATGATGACATTAATGCTACACCAACACAACAGTTAGTCACTGTCATTCCTTAACTTAAAATCACCAATTAAAACAATGATCTGAGACAATCTTTTAAGTTGATTGAGCTGTAATTTTCCCATTTTTTAAGTTCTTTGCTCCAAAAGTGCTTTAAGACTGGGTACGAGGTTTTAATACCCGTCATGGTGTTGATCTCATAAGCTCTCTATTTTATAAAAATGGCAGACTTATCAGTATATCTCTGTCTATGGTGGCCCATAAGAACATAAGGGAAGTCAGAGATAAGAAAAGTCCAATTTACCAATTGAAGCTCAACCCTCTAGTACATTAAGTCACCATCATTCCATCCAATTGTGCCTTGAATAACTCCAATTTTATGCCTCTTTTAGCATGTGTGAAAAGATTATTCCAAATATTTATCACTGAGTAAAGAACCTTTCCATAACATCAAGGAATAGATTTGACAAGTGTGCTTCCAAAAGATGAAAAATTCCATGAGTCTTGGTGATCTCCACAGCAAAATTCCCAATATGCTTTCCTGGCGGGCAAGTGTCCATGTTTTTTGCTGCATAGCTTAGCGTTTTATTGCTTTCTTTAAATTGCTTCACCTAATTATCTAGACGTTGAAAATAATGCATCTATTATCACTCTGGGATCACAAACAGGCCACTGTTAGGGATTACAATTTGCCTTGGCAACACTAGCTAGGGAGGAGAAAATTGAGCCAATATAACTATTTCTGACTGCTATTCAGTGATCCCTGTTAGAAGGATGTATGTCATGTGAGGACATAATTGAGCTCAGTTGTGATGCCCATGCATGTCAAATAGCCAAACAACACTCACTGTCAAGACTCATATACAAAGAATGGCCACTCCATCAAGGCAGTGAAGGGCATGTGGTATCTCTAGAACTGTGGCCCAGCAAAGAATTTTCACAAGAGAAAGAGAGAGAAGAAAATTAGTAAAAATAAATAAATATTCTCAAAGAATTCAAGGACAGGTCAAGCAGGATCTTCCCATTTTAAATCCTGACAGCTGCATTTAAGCATCATATTTTCCTCATTTCATCTTATGCATTGATGTGTATCAGCAGCCAGGATGTTTCCCTTTCACGAGCATTCGTATCTGCACCAGGAGACTCAGTTGGTGTGGCAAACTAATAAGCAAATAAGTGTTTATAGTGATAAAATTATGTTGCCTTTCCATAATCAATGTAACACTTTAAAAATGAGGACCACTGGAGGGTATACATTCCAGATGGAATTTTGTAAAGCTATGTAATTTTGCTAAAGTCCATGTCTGGACTTATAGGGCTCAAGAAGAGCAGAGTGGATGATCCATCTCAGCCTCCTCCTAATATCCCCACCATCACTGAAGCCAGTCTTCAGCCAATTCGATTCACTCCATGTGATATTAAGAAACGGCTGAGCGCACTGGATACAGCAAAGGCTATGGGCCCCGACAACATCCCATCTGTAGTGCTGAAGTCTTGGCTCCAGAACTAGCTGCATCTTGTGCCAAACTGTTCCAGTACAGCTACAACACTAGCATCCACCCGACAATGTGGAAAATTGCCCAGGTATGTCCTGTCCACAAAAAGCAGGACAAATCCAATCCGGCCAATTACCGTCCCATCAGTCTACTCTCAATCATCAGCAAAGTGATGGAAGGTGTCGTCGACAGTGCTATCAAGCGGCACTTTCTTACCAATAACTTGCTCACCGATGCTCAGTTTGGGTTCCATCAGGACCACTCGGCTCCAGACCTCATTACAGCCTTGGTCCAAACATGGACAAAAGAGCTGAATTCCAGAGATGAGGTGAGAGTGACTGCCCTTGACATTAAGGCAGCATTTGACCAAGTGTGGCACCAAGGAGCCCTAGTAAAATTGATGTGGCGATGCCGGTGATGGACTGGGGTTGACAATTGTAAACAATTTTACAACACCAAGTTATAGTCCAGCAATTTTATTTTAAATTCACAAGCAACTGAAGATGGTTGGACCAAGGACACTGCCCTGAGGAACTCCTGCAACAATGTCCTGCAAAAATTGAAGTCAATGAGAACCAGAGGGAAAACTCTCCAGTGGCTGGAGTCATACCTAGCACAAAGGAAGATGGTAGTGATTGTTGGAGGCCAATCATCTCAGCCCCAGGACATTGTTGCAGGAGTTCCTCAGGGCAGTATCCTTGGTCCAACCATCTTCAGTTGCTTCATCAATGACCTTCCCTCCATCATAAGGTCAGAAATGGGGATGTTCGCTGATGATTGCACAGTGTTCAGTTCCATTCACAACCCCTCAGATAATGAAGCTGTCCGTGCCCACATGCAGCAAGACCTGGACAACATCCAGGCTTGGGCTGATAAATGGCAAGTAAAATTTGCGCCAGACAAGTGCCAGGCAATGACCATCTCCAGCAAGAGAGTCTGACCACCTCCCCTTGACATTCAACGGCATTACCATCGCCGAATCCCCCACCATCAACATCCTGGGGGTCACCTTTGACCAGAAACTTAACTGGACCAGCTATATAAATACTGCAGGTCAGAGGCTGGGTATTCTGCGGCGAGTGACTCACCTCCTGACTCCCCAAAGCCTTTCCACCGTATACAAGGCACAAGTCAGGAGTGTGATGGAATACTCTCCACTTGCCTGGATGAGTGCAGTTCCAACAACACTCAAGAAGCTCGACACCATCCAGGACAAAGCAGCCCACTTGATTGGCACCCCATCCACCACCCTAAACGTTCACTCCCTTCACCACCGGCGCACTGTGGCTGCAGTGTGTATCATACACAGGGTGCACTGCAGCAACTCGCCAAGGCTTCTTTGACAGCACCTCCCAAACCCGCGACCTCTACCACCTAGAAGGACAAGGGCAGTAGGCACATGGGAACAACACCACCTGCACGTTCCCCTCCAAGTCACACACCATCCCAACTTGGAAATATATCGCCGTTCCTTCATCGTCGCTGGGTCAAATTTCCTGGAACTCCCTTCCTAACAGCACTGTGGGAGAACCTTCACCACACAGGCTGCAGCGGTTCAAGAAGGCGGCTCACCACCACCTTCTCAAGGGAAATTAGGGATGGGCAATAAATGCTGGCCTCGCCAGCGACGGCCACATCCCATGAACGAATAAAAAAAAATTTTCAAAAGCAAGTCCGGATGCATTGGGGGCGGGGAGGGGGGACAAAGAAAATCGCAAAAATCCAGAGTGGGGACGAGTCCCGGCTCCAACCCGCCAACTTCCGAGTTTCACACAGACACATCTGCATGCGCGTGCCATTCCCGCGCGTTACCTGGAAGTCCCACCGGCAATTAAAGCCGGCAGGACGATATTTAAACAAGCAAATGTATCTCATTGAGGTACTTAAGGTACTTTATTTCTTACATATTGACAGCTTAAAATGATTTTCAACTTACCTGGGTGGCTTTCCCACGGCTTCCGATTCGTGCCTGGTGAAACCAAGTGTTAAGGGCCGGATCAGTCAAAAATAAAGTAAATAAATGAAACAAAATAACATTTCACAATGTAAAAAAATAAATAAACCTACCTTTCAAACGATATCACCTGCACCTCCCTGCTCCGATGTCCAATGTCTCTCCAATGTTTCCCTCCGCCCGATGTCTCTCCGAGTTCTCCCCGCCCCCCTATCTTTGTCTCCTTCTCCTCCCCCCCCACTCTCTCTTGCAACAGCCGATGAGGTGTCTCTCTCTCCTTTTCACACCCCCCTCCCCCTTGGCATTGCAGCTCTTATCCAGACCCAGAAGAGGCTTCAATTGGCCCCATTAGGGTTGCGATCGGATCGTAACCCGGCTACTTGCCTTCTGGATTTGGCGCCAACGAATCACACCCCCACCCCCCACTGCTGCCGTCCCGCCGCCCTTTGAAAATTGACCCCATACATTCTAATACTTAGCATTGAAAATGTAGAGAATCCCATTTGAATTGGTTACATGAAAGAATATGTGTTTTCCTGGTAAAGAAATCCAGACTTACTATCTAAATGTTTAATATCATTAGTACTAAGAACGTAAGAACATAAGAAATAGGAGCAGGAGTAGGCCAATCGGCCCCTCGAGCCTGCTCCGCCATTCAATAAGATCATGGCTGATCTGATCCCAACCACAAATCTAAAGAACACAAGAAGTAGGAACAGGACCCGGCCACACAGCCCCTGGGCCCTCTCCACCACCCACAGGGCATTGACCGATCCGAACTCAGCTTCATGTCCAATTTCCTGCCCGCTCCCCATAACCCCTAATTCCCTTTACTTCTAGAAAACTGTCTATTTCTGTTTTAAATTTATCTAATGATGTAGCTTCCACAGCTTCCTGGGGCAGCAAATTCCACAGACCTACTACCCTCTGAGTGAAGAAGTTTCTCCTCATCTCAGTTTTGAAAGAGCAGCCCCTTATTCTAAGATTATGCCCCCTAGTTCTAGTTTCACCCATCTTTGGGAACATCCTTACCGCATCCACCCGATCAAGCCCCTTCACAATCTTATATGTTTCAATAAGATCGGCTCTCATTCTTCTGAACTCCAATGAGTAGAGTCCCAATCTACTCAACCTCTCCTCATATGTCCACCCCCTCATCCCCGGGATTAACCGAGTGAACCTTCTTTGTACTGCTTCGAGAGCAAGTATGTCTTTTCTTAAGTGTGGACACCAAAACTGTATGCAGTATTCCAGGTGCGGTCTCACCAATACCTTATATAACTGCAGCAATACCTCCCTGTTTTTATATTCTATCCCTCTAGCAATAAAAGCCAACATTCTGTTGGCTTTCTTGATCACCTGCTGCACCTGCATACCAACTTTTTGATTTTCTTGCACTAGGACCCCCAGATCCCTTTGTACTGCAGTACTTTCCAGTCTCTCGCCATTAAGATAATAACTTGCTCTCTGATTTTTCCTGCCAAAGTGCATAACCTCACATTTTCCAATATTATATTGCATCTGCCAAATCTCCGCCCACTCACCCAGCCTGTCTATATCACCTTGCAGGTTTTTTATGTCCTCCTCACTCTCTACTTTCCCTCCCATCTTTGTATCATCTGCAAATTTTGATATGTTGCACTCGGTCCCCTCCTCCAAATCATTAATATAGATTGTAAAGAGTTGGGGACCCAGCACCGACCCCTGTGGAACACCACTGGTTACTGGTTGCCAGTCCGAAAATGGACCATTTATCCCAACTCTCTGCTTCCTGTTCGATAACCAATCCTCCACCCATGCCAGAATATTACCCCCAATCCCGTGATTTTTAATCTTAAGCAATAATCTTTTATGTGGCACCTTGTCGAATGCCTTCTGGAAGTCTAAATACACTACGTCCACTGGTTCCCCTTTATCCACCCCGAACGTTATATCCTCAAAGAACTCAAGCAAATTTGTCAGACATGACTTCCCCTTCATAAAGCCATGCTGACTTTGTCCTATTAAATTATGCTCATCTAAATGTTCCGTTACTGTCTCCTTAATAATAGACTCCAAAATTTTACCCACCACAGATGTTAGGCTAACTGGCCTATAATTTCCAGCCTTCTGCCTACTACCCTTTTTAAATAACGGTGTTACATTAGCAGTTTTCCAATCTGCCGGGACCTCTCCTGAGTCCAGGGAATTTTGGAAAACTATCACCAAAGCATCCACAATCCCTACTGCCACTTCCCTCAAGACCCTAGGATGGAAGCCATCAGGTCCAGGGGATTTATCCGCTTTGAGTCCCATTATTTTACTGAGTACCATCTCCTGAGTGATTTTAATCGTATTTAGCTCCTCCCCCCGTAGAGTCCCCTGTTTGTCCAGTGTTGGGATATTCTTAGTGTCAAGAAAATTATCTAACTGGTTGGCAAGTTACTGAGTGAAAAATTAATGAAAAAAAGTAAATTTCAAACTTGCTGGTTTATACGTAATTGTGCAAGTTTTTATTTGTGAAATGAATATCAGACAATGTAAAATAAATTGTAGCATTTACTACATGCAAAAGTAAAAGCTCTGTACTAGCTATTCTTTATGACTAGTTCAGTAAGGATATGTTTTGCTTAATTAAGATTAGCTAAAGAAAGAATGTGAATAGCTCAGTCTAATTTATTAAAAATTTGAAGATGGGCTATGAGATTCAATTTCAAAATGCATGTGAAATCCTTATGTCAACTGACACTAAAGACTTTTTTCATTATATTTTTTAGCAATGCATGTTCATCTATAGGTGGCACCATAATAGATGATTTCAATATAATTTGCTAACATGGGCTCGATTTTCGCGTCGGGTTTCCGGCGGGTTTCCAGCGGGGGGGGCCCCGAAAATCCCGATATCCGGTCACGTGACCGGATCGCGACGAAATCCCGGCCACTTCCGGGTACCGCGCTGACGTGCGGGGCTGCGCGCACAAGCCCCGCTGGTGGGAATCCTGCAGGCAATTAAAGCCAAGGACTTGGGAGCAGTCCTACATCGCGTCGACGGTAGTGCGCATGCGCAGCCGGCTGGCACGCAGCTGGTGAGCGGAGAACCCGGAAACAGGGCTTAATCTGTTCAATTATCCCGCAATTAGCCGTCCGCGTTTTCCACGCTCCCGGAGGACCACCCGCTGGGAACCCGCAGGCCTGCTAAATTCGAGCCCCATAACTCCAGTTGGAATCACTGCCTTTTCAATGTCCACGTAGCTAGTGCTCAGATTAACCTGGAAGGATCAATAGATTTAAATGAGACTAAAATTCAGTTGTGAAAATTCATTATTTTATTGACAATATTCAAATTATTAACCTTCCATATCTTTTTAATAATGGGTAACTTTAGTCCTGGGCTCCAGAACCCAAAATGTACCAGAATTACAAATGGGGCCTCCTCAGCACAGCACCTCTCTCACCAGAACAGGTGTACCACATGCTTCAATGGACACATGTAATCGTTCCACTCAGCCAGTTGAGAAACCAAAAGCTTGAATACCATTACATCCTTCTTCTGAACCTATCATTTTAACCAACTCATGCAAAGACTAGCCCACTCATGCAAAACCAGAGTTCGGATGCAAACTCTCGTCTCCCAAACATCTGAGCCGTCACCCTCCTTAAGACATTTTCCCAGCCCAGCACCCTTCTCC